>NW_028270154.1:91286582-91509082 GCF_037043375.1 Chiloscyllium plagiosum
CACACATACACTCCCTTCTCTCACACACACTCCCTTCTCTCACACACACTCCCTTCTCTCACACACACTCCCTTCTCTCACACATAAACTCCCTTCTCTCTCACACACTCCCTTCTCTCTCACACACTCCCTTCTCTCTCACACACTCCCTTCTCTCTCACACACTCCCTTCTCTCACACATACACTCCCTTCTCTCTCACACACTCCCTTCTCTCACACATACACTCCCCCCTTCTCTCACACATACACTCCCTTCTCTCTCACACACTCCCTTCTCTCACACACACTCCCTTCTCTCTCACACACTCCCTTCTCTCTCACACACCCCCTTCTCTCTCACACACTCCCTTCTCTCACACACACCCCTTTCTCTCACACACTCCCCCTTCTCTCACACACACTCCCTTCTCTCTCACGCACTCCCTTCTCTCACACATACACTCCCTTCTCTCACACATACACTCCCTTCTCTCACACACACTCCCTTCTCTCACACACACTCCCTTCTCTCACACACACTCCCTTCTCTCACACATACACTCCCTTCTCTCACACATACACTCCCTTCTCTCTCACACACTCCCTCTCACACACCCCCTTCTCTCACACACATTCCCTTCTCTCTCACACACTCCCTTCTCTCACACACACTCCCTTCTCTCACACACACTCCCTTCTCTCTCACACACTCCCTTCTCTCACACACTCCCTTCTCTCACACACACTCCCTTCTCTCTCACACACTCCCTTCTCTCTCACACTCCCTTCTCTCTCACACACTCCCTTCTCTCTCACACACTCCCTTCTCTCTCACACTCCCTCTCACACACCCCCTCACACACCCCCTTCTCTCACACACATTCCCTTCTCTCACACACATTCCCTTCTCTCACACACACTCCCTTCTCTCACACACACTCCCTTCTCTCTCACACACTCCCTTCCCTCACACATACACTCCCTTCTCTCACACATACACTCCCTTCTCTCACACACACTCCCTTCTCTCACACACACTCCCTTCTCTCACACACACTCCCTTCTCTCACACACACTCCCTTCTCTCTCACACACTCCCTTCTCTCTCACACACTCCCTTCTCTCTCACACACTCCCTTCTCTCTCACACACTCCCTTCTCTCTCACACACTCCCTTCTCTCTCACACACTCCCTTCTCTCACACACTCCCTCTCACACACCCCCTTCTCTCACACACATTCCCTTCTCTCTCACACACTCCCTTCTCTCACACACACTCCCTTCTCTCACACACACTCCCTTCTCTCACACACACTCCCTTCTCTCTCACACACTCCCTTCTCTCACACACTCCCTTCTCTCACACACACTCCCTTCTCTCTCACACACTCCCTTCTCTCTCACACACTCCCTTCTCTCTCACACACTCCCTTCTCTCACACACTCCCTCTCACACACCCCCTTCTCTCACACACATTCCCTTCTCTCTCACACACTCCCTTCTCTCACACACACTCCCTTCTCTCACACACACTCCCTTCTCTCTCACACACTCCCTTCTCTCTCACACACTCCCTTCTCTCTCACACACTCCCTTCTCTCTCACACACTCCCTTCTCTCACACATACACTCCCTTCTCTCACACATACACTCCCTTCTCTCACACACACTCCCTTCTCTCACACACACTCCCTTCTCTCACACACACTCCCTTCTCTCTCACACACTCCCTTCTCTCACACACACTCCCTTCTCTCTCACACACTCCCTTCTCTCTCACACACTCCCTTCTCTCTCACACACTCCCTTCTCTCTCACACACTCCCTTCTCTCACACATACACTCCCTTTTCTCACACACATTCCCTTCTCTCACACACACTCCCTTCTCTCTCACACACTCCCTTCTCACACACACACTCCCTTCTCTCACACATAAACTCCCTTCTCTCTCACACACTCCCTTCTCTCTCACACACTCCCTTCTCTCACACACACTCCCTTCTCTCACACACACTCCCTTCTCTCACACACACTCCCTTCTCTCACACACACTCCCTTCTCTCACACACACTCCCTTCTCTCACACACACTCCCTTCTCTCACACACACTCCCTTCTCTCACACACACTCCCTTCTCTCACACACACTCCCTTCTCTCACACACACTCCCTTCTCTCACACACACCCCCTTCTCTCACACACACTCCCTTCTCTCACACACACTCCCTTCTCTCACACACACTCCCTTCTCTCACACACACACCCTTCTCTCACACACACTCCCTTCTCTCACTCACATTCCCTTCTCTCTCACACACTCCCTTCTCTCACACACACTCCCTTCTCTCACACACACTCCCTTCTCTCACACATACACTCCCTTCTCTCACACACATTCCCTTCTCTCTCACACACTCCCTTCTCTCACACATGCACTCCCTTCTCTCACACACTCCCTTCTCTCTCACACACTCCCTTCTCTCTCACACACTCCCTTCTCTCTCACACACTCCCTTCTCTCTCACACACTCCCTTCTCTCACACACACTCCCTTCTCTCTCACACACTCCCTTCTCTCACACACACTCCCTTCTCTCACACATACACTCCCTTCTCTCACACACACTCCCTTCTCTCACACACACTCCCTTCTCTCACACACACTCCCTTCTCTCACACACACTCCCTTCTCTCACACACACTCCCTTCTCTCACACACACACTCCCTTCTCTCACACACACACTCCCTTCTCTCACACACACACTCCCTTCTCTCACACACACACTCCCTTCTCTCACACACACACTCCCTTCTCTCACACACACTCCCTTCTCTCTCACACACTCCCTTCTCTCACACACACTCCCTTCTCTCTCACACACTCCCTTCTCTCTCACACACTCCCTTCTCTCTCACACACTCCCTTCTCTCACACATACACTCCCTTTTCTCACACACATTCCCTTCTCTCACACACACTCCCTTCTCTCTCACACACTCCCTTCTCACACACACACTCCCTTTTCTCACACATAAACTCCCTTCTCTCTCACACACTCCCTTCTCTCTCACACACTCCCTTCTCTCACACACACTCCCTTCTCTCACACACACTCCCTTCTCTCACACACACTCCCTTCTCTCACACACACTCCCTTCTCTCACACACACTCCCTTCTCTCACACACACTCCCTTCTCTCACACACACTCCCTTCTCTCACACACACTCCCTTCTCTCACACACACTCCCTTCTCTCACACACACTCCCTTCTCTCACACACACTCCCTTCTCTCACACACACTCCCTTCTCTCACACACACCCCCTTCTCTCACACACACTCCCTTCTCTCACACATGCACTCCCTTCTCACACACACTCCCTTCTCTCACACACACTCCCTTCTCTCACACACACTCCCTTCTCTCTCACACACTCCCTTCTCTCTCACACACTCCCTTCTCTCTCACACACTCCCTTCTCTCTCACACACTCCCTTCTCTCACACATACACTCCCTTCTCTCACACATACACTCCCTTCTCTCACACACACTCCCTTCTCTCACACATACACTCCCTTCTCTCACACATACACTCCCTTCTCTCACACACATTCCCTTCTCTCTCACACACTCCCTTCTCTCACACATGCACTCCCTTCTCTCACACATGCACTCCCTTCTCTCACACACTCCCTTCTCTCTCACACACTCCCTTCTCTCTCACACACTCCCTTCTCTCTCACACACTCCCTTCTCTCACACACACTCCCTTCTCTCACACACACTCCCTTCTCTCACACACACTCCCTTCTCTCTCACACACTCCCTTCTCTCACACACACTCCCTTCTCTCACACATACACTCCCTTCTCTCACACACACTCCCTTCTCTCACACACACTCCCTTCTCTCACACACACTCCCTTCTCTCACACACACTCCCTTCTCTCACACACACTCCCTTCTCTCACACACACTCCCTTCTCTCACACACACTCCCTTCTCTCACACACACTCCCTTCTCTCACACACACACTCCCTTCTCTCACACACACACTCCCTTCTCTCACACACACACTCCCTTCTCTCACACACACACTCCCTTCTCTCACACACACACTCCCTTCTCTCACACACACACTCCCTTCTCTCACACACACACTCCCTTCTCTCACACACACACTCCCTTCTCTCACACACACTCCCTTCTCTCACACACACTCCCTTCTCTCACACACACTCCCTTCTCTCTCACACACTCCCTTCTCTCTCACACACTCCCTTCTCTCACACACACTCCCTTCTCTCTCACACACTCCCTTCTCTCTCACACACTCCCTTCTCTCACACACACTCCCTTCTCTCACACACACTCCCTTCTCTCACACATACACTCCCTTCTCTCACACACACTCCCTTCTCTCACACACACTCCCTTCTCTCACACACACACCCTTCTCTCACACACACTCCCTTCTCTCACACATGCACTCCCTTCTCACACACACTCCCTTCTCTCACACACACTCCCTTCTCTCTCACACACTCCCTTCTCTCTCACACACTCCCTTCTCTCTCACACACTCCCTTCTCTCTCACACACTCCCTTCTCTCTCACACACTCCCTTCTCTCTCACATACTCCCTTCTCTCTCACACACTCCCTTCTCTCTCACACACTCCCTTCTCTCACACACACTCCCTTCTCTCACACACACTCCCTTCTCTCACACACACTCCCTTCTCTCTCACACACTCCCTTCTCTCTCACACACTCCCTTCTCTCACACATACACTCCCTTCTCTCACACACACTCCCTTCTCTCACACACACTCCCTTCTCTCACACACACTCCCTTCTCTCTCACACACTCCCTTCTCTCTCACACACTCCCTTCTCTCTCACACACTCCCTTCTCTCTCACACACTCCCTTCTCTCACACATACACTCCCTTCTCTCACACATACACTCCCTTCTCTCACACATACACTCCCTTCTCTCACACATACACTCCCTTCTCTCACACACACTCCCTTCTCTCTCACACACTCCCGTCTCGCCTCGCGCACTCTCCTATCTAGTACACTCTTCAAATTTGCACACCCTCCCACCTCGCGCGCACTCTGATCAGGCACTCACAATGTAGGAAGTCTGAGCAGAGAACGAGTGCTGGAAAATTGTGCTTTTCCTAAACTTACTAAAATCAATATTTCAATACCAAACGGAAAAACTCTAAAAAGGATCAAGAATGAGATTTGAAGCATTTGCAAAAGAAGCAAATGTGATGTGAGATAAACCTTTGGCACTGAGTTGTTAGGGAATGAAATGTATTCCCTCGGTGTGGAGTGAAGGCAGGTTCAATTGATGCATTGTGATGGAATTCGATGATTATTTAAATTGAAATAATTTTCAGATTTCTGATGATAAAGCAGGGGATTGGCACCAAGTCATGATGCCGGCACAAGTATATTTCTTTTAATCATTCATAGGATGACAGTTTCACTGACCAGGCCATCAATTATTGCTCATCCCTAATTGCCGAGAGGGTAGTTCAGCTACATTGCTGCGGGTCTGGAGTCACATGTAGGCCAGACCAGGTAAGGATGGCAGATTTACTGCCTAAAGGGCATTAGTGAACCAGATGTTTGTCCAACAATTAACAATCGATTTGTACAATGGCAGGACTCGAACACAGGTTTCCAAAACATCACCTAGGTCTCCAGGTTAATAGTCCTGAGATAATACCACTCGGCCATCACCTTTCCCGGTGATGACAATGGGTCAAATGGGCTCCTTCTCTGCGGAACATTCCTGTGAAGTCAATGATGAACCTGCACCAGAAGGTGGAGCTATTGCACCGCACTGCCTGCGTAAAATGGGTAGTTCTGAAGGTACTAAAAGTCTGGGATTTTTGTTGATGGAATTATCTGATCTCTTTTATTGGTTAAAAAATGAGCCCATGAAAGAAATTTGATTGAATTATTCCACGTGGTATTGCAAATGCTGACACAAATGTCCATCACTATTTTATCTAAATCTAAATGGCTTCATTGTGATCCCATGACGAGATTTCTGCTGAGCTGTGACCAGTTGTATTATCAATTGTGTTACACAGTAATTGTAGTAATAGCTGTTTGATAGAATTTGAGTATTGCTGAAAACATCGTATTTTGATGAAGATGCCAAAGAGTAAAGAACATTTAAACTGGATAAGAGTTTTTTGGATGGTTTGCAAGCGAGCTCTGGTAACATATTGCTGCAGCGAATGTGCCAGTTAATGTTGAGTGATGCAAAGTTTCTTCAAATTTTTAACTTTTACACTTTAAGCCAGGCATGTAGACTCTAACTCATCAAAGCATTGCCCTGAAAATTACCCAGGGAATGGCTGACACCTGTACTGTTGAATTGAAACTGGAACAGTGTGTCTACATTTTTTCTCTGCTTGCAAAAAGCAAGGTGCTCCTTGTATCAATATCTGTACTTACTTATAATGTGGTGCATGAATTTCAGGGCCAGTTATGTAGGTGTAAGGTGTGATCTCATAAAGTCAGATTCTATGAAAGAGAACATCCCCTTAGACTGTTCACAACAAGAAAAGTCCTGACTGTAGTGCTATTTTGTGTGCAGGTTTGGTTTCCTCATCTGAGGAAAGATGTTCTGGGCTGTGGAGGAAGTGTAACAAAGGTTTACCCAGACTGACTCATGGGATGGCAGGACCTACACATGAAGAGAGATTGGATCGCCCTGGATTACATTGACTGGGGTTTAAAGAATGGGGAGGGATCTCATAGAAAGCCCTAACCAGACCAGACAGGGTAAATGCTGGAAGGATGTTCCTGATGGTCAGGGAGTCCAGAACCAGGGGCCACAGTCTAAAGACACGGGGTAGGCCATTCAGGAATGAGATGAAGAAAGACTATTCACCCAGAGAATGGTAAAGATATAGAAACAGTGTTAGGTTACTCAGCCCATTGTGTCTGCGCTGCCATTCAATCATGGCTGATACATTTCTCAACCCCATTCTCCTGCCTTCTCTTTGTAACCTGTGAGCTCCACACTAGTCAGGTACATATCTATTGCTGTCTTCAATATACTCAATGACTTAGCCTTCACAGCCTTCTATAGCAAAGAGTTCCACAGATTCACCAGCCGCTTATTGAAGAGATTTCTCCTCATCACATTTCAAAAGGGTCTTCCCTTCACTCTGAGGCTGTGCCCTCGGGTCCTGGTCTTGCCCAGTGGTGGAAACACCTTCACCATGTTCACTCTATCCAATCCTCTCAGGATCCTGTAAGCTTCAGTTAGTCTCCCCTTCATCCTCTCAACTCCATTGACAAAAACCAGCTGAAACTTAAACAATTAATGTTAACAAGGAGTTAGCTATAGCTCTTAGGGCTAAAGTGTACAAAGTGAGAACAGCATACTGAGTTGGATAACTAGCTATGATCATGCTGAACGATGGAGCAGGCACGAGGGGCAGAATGACCTACTCCAGCTATTGTTTTCTATGTCTCTCTGCATCCAATCAACCTGCAGTTACAACGTTTACAACACCATGTCCAATATTAGATGTGAGCTTGCAAGGGGGCATTGGCTACGCTATTCTGAGTCAGCAACAAATAATGCTGACAACCAGGCTCCCAGAATGATGCACTTACATCTACTCCAAGACAAATTAATGCACAGGGTCCCACTGTTTGCAGACAGAAAGAAGATGAACACATACTGAGTGTGTTTTAATTTAACGGAATAGGGGACAGCCATTCTCTAGTTTGTTTCTCAGTGCAGTGTCCTGAGCAATCAGAATAATCCTGCCTTTTTAAAACTAAAATAAACTTGGCAGTTAACTGTCAGTCATCATTAACTGTGAATTCTCCATGGCACACCTATACCAGAGTCTATTTGCCAGCCTATCAGCACTCTCCTCTTATAATAGCAACAATGCTGTTTTCATTTTACTTTGGCATTTCTTAATATTTGTGCTGATGAGGGTAAGATGCAAAGCTTTAACAAAAAATGTCTTTTTTCAGAATTACACAAATGGTGATCATGGAACACAGAGCTTGCATGATCAGCATGAATGTTTGGGGCGGCACGGTGGCTCAGTGGTTAGCACTACTGCCTCATAGCGCCAGGTCCCAGGTTCGATTCCAGCCTCAAGTGACTCTCTGTGTGGAGTTTGCACATTCTCCCCGTGTCTGCGTGGGTTTCCTCCTGGTGCTCCGGTTTCCTCCCACAGTCCAAAGACGTGCAGGCCAGGTGAATTGGCCATGCTAAATTACCCTTGGTGTTGGGTGCATTAGTCAGGGGAAATGGGTCTGGGTGAGTTACTCTTTGGAGGGTCGGTGTGGACTTGTTGGGCCGAAGGACCTGTTTCTGCACTGTAGGGAATTTAATTTTAGTTACTTTTGTTCTATCAGAGTAAGATATCTTCCATTGTCACACAGGAAAGAAAGCACTATATCATTGTACTAAATGTAGATAAACTGACAACCGTCATTCTGAAAAATTGTCATGAAAACCATATGGGCTGCTTATTCAATGAATTTTAGTAGATTTCTTTCTTTCTTACTTTCATTAGTCGTGGCATAGAGTATAGGAGCAAGGAGATAGTGTTAGAGTTGTACAGAGCATTAGTCGAGTCCCAGCTGGAGTACTGTGTGCAGTTTGGGTCACCTCACTATAGGGAGGATGTGATAGCACTAGAGGAGGTACAGAGGATATTCACCAGAATGTTGCCTGGGATGGAGAAATTGAGCTGTAAGCAGAGACTAGATAGGTTTGGATTATTTACTTTACAGCAGAGGACACTGAGGGGGAACATGATTGAGGTGTATAAGATTACGAGGGGTATGGACGGGGTGAATAGGGAACAGTTGTTCCCTGTTGTTGCGGGGTTAATCATCAGGGGGTATAGTTTTAAGGAAAGGGGTCGTAGATTCAGAGGGGATTTGGGAGAAACCTTTTTACCCAGCTCCAGGTGGTGGGAATCTGAAATGCAGTGCCCAGGAAGACCGTGAAGGCTGGAAACTTAGAAATGTTTAAAAATATTTGGATAAGTACATCAAATATCCTAACATTGCAGGATATGGGACAAGTGCAGGAAATTGTGATTAGCGCACCTTTAGTGGTGGGTATGTCGGTGCTGACTCAATGGGCTGAAGGGTCTTTTCTATGTTGTATGAAGCTATTTACACAAAGGATTTTATTCAAATTAAAGTATTAAAAGTTTATCAGCCAAGCTTTATAAAGCAGCACCAGAGATTGATTTCATAAGTTTTGGTCACAGGAAATGATAAAGAGTAAACTCAAAGAACTATGTACAGTACTTGCTTTTATATCACAACAGAAATCTATGAGACTTGCACAATCATGTGATTTTGTTTTAGCTCAGTGACCACATGACCCAGATGGTCATTGTCGATTGATTTTAGATCATATTACCTGAAGGGCAGGTCGGAGATGAGAAGAATCACAAATTGTTACAATATTTCTGACGAGAGTAAATTGAAGATGCCTAGCATATTGGTGTAGCTTTGCATCCTGTAGTTATGATTTCCTGTTTTTAGTTATTGTCCTGAGGGATTGAAACTATCAAAATACTTCTCCAATTGCAAAGGGAATAATTTCTTCTGCTTATTCTCAAGAAACCTCTCATGGCCCTTAGCTCCATTTGCATTTAGAAATATTTACCAGGATACAGTGGTGTAGGGACAATGTTACTTTGCTAGTAATCCGGAACACAGGGAAATGTCCTGGCGACATGGGTTTGAATGCCACCTTGGCAGATGGTGAAATTCAAAGTTAATAAAATTTGGAATTAAAGACTACCCGGTGGTGACCATTGTCAAAATTTATCTATCTCTAATCTGCTTTAGTGAAGGAAACTTACCAGTCGGGCTTACCTGTGACTACAGATCCACAGCAATGCAGCTGACTTCCATATGGCCCTGCAAGCTGCTCAATCGCCAGGTAAACAGAGGAGATCGAGCCCTTGTAGGAAGGGTGGTCTTAGCATGGCCAAGCACTTTAGAAAGACTGTAGTGTGTAAACATTTAACTTTATTTCTTTATTTTTCTGCTTAATTCTAGGAAGGCCTGTAATGTTTAATTTTTAACTTTGTTCTTAAGATTTTGTAACTAGGTATTTGTACCAAGGTGACACTGTACGTGGCCACATTATACACTTTTAACTGTACCCCTGTACTTGAGTACATGTGACCATAAAGTTCAAATCTAAAAATAACTTTAAAAAATTAAAAATCTCACAACACCGGCATCTCCGAATTTTAAAAATTAATTAGAGATGGGCAATAAGTGCTCACCCAATGAGTGATGCCCACTTCCTGTGACTGAATGCAAATAAAACTTTCTTGACCAATGATTAGCACATGAATAAAGCACGTAATTGTTTCAGCAGTGACTCGTTATGGCCCATATTACTCCGGAACAGAGTGTCTCATTGTTTCCAGAAGTTGTTTTTTACACAGCCAGTTATTATCTGGAATGTCATTACTGAAAGGGTCATGAAAGTGAAGGAGGAAATCAAAAATTGGACGTGACCCTGAAGGAACTGGAAATGGTGGGTTATGGGAAAAAGAACAAAGGATTGGGATTGATTGGATAGAACTTCCATAAAGTAGCATAAGCTGGACGGGACAAATGGCCAGCACTCTGCGGGGTGATTTTGATTCTTATGTATGATTACGTGTAGACAGAGTGTTAAGATAGCATTAGGCACACTTACCTTCATTGCTCAATCCTTTGGGCTTTGGAGTTGGGGTGTCATCTTGAGGCATTGGTGAGGCCTCTTCTGGAATACAGGAAGGATATTATTAAGCTGGAGAGGGCTCAGAAGAGATTTACCAGGATGTTGCCGGGTGTGGAGGGTTTGAGTTATAAAGAAAGGCTGGATTGGCTGAGACTTTTTTCACAGGAGCGTCAGAGGTTGAGAGGCGACCTTATAGAGATTTTTAAAATAATGAGCTGTTTAGATAGAGTTAATGATAGTTGTCTTTTCTGTAGGATGGGGGTTTCAAGACTAGGGGACACATTTTTAAGGTGAGCAGCGAGATTTTACACAGAGAGGAAAAATATTTTTTACACAGAGAGTGGTTTGTGTGTGGAATTAACTTTCTGAGGAAGTGGTGGATGTGGGTACAATTTCAACATTTAAAAGACATTTGGATAAGTACATGAATAGGAAAGGTTTGTCAGAAGTCACACGACACCAGGTTTATTTCACCTGACAAAGGAGCAGCGCTGCAAACATTTGTGATTTCAAATAAACCCGTGGACTATAACCTGGTGTCATGTGAGTTCTGACTTTGTCCACCCCAGTCCAACACCTCCATATCAGGAAAGGTTTGGAGGGATATGGGCTAGGAGTGCACAGGTGGGACTAGTTTAGTTTGGAATTATGTTCGGAGTTGATTTGTTGGCTGAAGGGTCTGTTTCCATGCTCTCTGACTCTATGACTCTATCAAGGTAAACAGGCAGTTTGCCACACATTACAGAAATGTATAAAATGTGGGATACCGTCAGACTCTCCATGGTTAGAGGAGGGGACAAATGGATAAGAGTAAAATAAACAAAAATTAGTTATAACTAATGAAAAATGTATATAAAATAATTGGGTAAAATAGTTTTATTTAAAAATCAGTTAACTTTCAGACAAGACTTTCTTTCTTACGTGTATAACTTTCATCTGATTTAAGGAGCGTTTGTACAGCCACCTTTCATAAATTTCAGAGTATTTACAGCCAATGAAATACTTTTGAAATTTAAACACTGTTGTAATTTAGGAAGCAGAGCAGCTAATTTGAACACAACCGGATCTCACAAGTATTAAGTTTTAATATTAGCCAGGACACTCTTATTTTGAAGAACTGAGAAGTTCTGTCCAAGAGATTTTCTAGTTCAGCTGACAGGGAAGGGAAGGCAGCATCTCTGGCCTCTGTTAAATGCTCATTTGAAAACTGGAGTGTAGCACTCCCTTTCCAAGAGTTTCAATTTAGTCAGTTATTCTCATTGATGATTACTGAAGGAATGCTGCAGGTGCACACTCAAGGGCCAAATAACTGATGTTTTGCTCCTCATTTTTTGTCTGTATGTTCAGGATACAATAAACAGAGGTATGACTTATACAATTAATGGTGGGGCCCTAGGTAGTGTTGTGGAACAGAGAGACCAAGGGGTTCATAATTCTTTGAAGTTTGCGTCACATATAGACAAGGGTGTTAAAAAGACATTTGGCATTCGTCATTGCTCAGACCATTGAGTACAGGAGTTGGGACGTCATGTTGAGGCCTAGCAGGATATTGGTGAAGCCTCTTCTGGAACACTGTGCCCAGTCCTGGTTGCCCAGTTATAGGAAGGATATTATTAAGCTGGTGAGGGTTCAGAAGAGTAGTACGATGACTCAGTGGTTAGCACTGCTGCCTCACAGCGCCAGGCAACTGCATTCAATTCCAGCCTTGGGTGACTGTCTGTGTGGAGTTTGTACATTCTCCCCAGGTTACCTTGATAGAGTAATAGAGTCAGAGAGCACGGAAACAGACCCTTCGGTCTAACAAGTCCATACTGAACATAATTCCAAGCTAAACTAGTCCCACCTGCGCACTCCTTGCCCATATCCCTCCAAATCTTTCCCGATGCTCAATGATGTGCCGGTTAGGGTGGATTGGCCATGCAATAGTGTTCAGGGATGTGTAGGTTAGGTGCATTAGATGCATTAGTCAGGGAAAATGTAGAGTAATAGTGTAGGGGAATGGGTCTGGGTGGGATACTCTTTGGAGAGTCAGTGTGGACTTTTTGGGCTGAATGGCCTGTTTCCACAGTGTAGGGATTCTATGATCAGATTACCCTTTGGCCCAACAAGTCCACACCAACCCTCTGAAGAAAAACTCAGCCTCTTATATTTAAATCCACCTAACACTATGGACAATTTAGCATGGCCAATTCACCTAATCTGCACATTTTTGGACAGTGGGAGGAAACCAGAGCACCTGGAGGAAACCCACGCAGTCACGGGGAGAATGTGCAAACTCCACACAGACAGTTGCCCAAGGCTGGAATTGAACCAGGGGTATTGTGAGGCAGCAATGCTAACCACTGAGCCACCGTGCCGCCCCTAAAAGTCTTCCCTTTGGGGAATTAAACCCCAGTCACCCGCGTGACAGGGGGAGACACTAACCACTATACTAACGAAGATATACTAACAAGGAACGCGGGGGATTTCAAGACTAGGGAGTAATTTTTAAGATGAAAGGAGAGAGATTTACAAAGAGCTTTATGGCCCAGTGTTTTACACAGAGGGTGGTTCATGTGTGGAATGAACGTTGTCAGGAAGAGATGGATGTGGGTACAGTTACAAAGTTTAAAGGACATTTGGAAAGGTACATGAACAGGAAAGGTTTGGAGGGATATGGGCCCGGAGCAGGCAGGTGGGAATAGTTTAGTTTGGGATTACGTTCAGCATGGGCTGGTTGGACCAAAGGGTCTGTTTCTGTGCTCAATGTAAGATTCTCTTACCACAACTTTTTACATGAAAAAAGTTCCAAATTCACTAACCATCCATAACTTTCCTTGTGAATATTACTTTTCATAATGCTTTGACCATGTTGTGATTCATTTTGATCTGTGTTAATGTGACTATCCACCGTTCAACACATTCATCTCAAGATCTTTGTTCTTTGCACGGCTTCTATTACTTATTGACCTGTTACAGTCGGAATACAGACTGATTCACATTTCGGTCTGGATTCAAATGAAGTGGATGCTTCGGATTATCTGTGATCTTATAGTCTTAGAGAATCCACGCAGGTTGTCTTGGAGTTCGACTGAGCATGATGCAATCCCATTGAATTCAAGGAATCCATCCACAGTTTCAAATCTCTCCCATTAACATTGCACAATCACATAACTTACAGCAGAATTCAGTTGTATCTTTTGGCTATTTAATATTAATAGGGGAGGGAAGATATTTTTTGCGTGAGTTTTAAATAATGAACATGTTTTTCCTGTTACTTGGTCTCGAGGTGTTGAGTTTCTCACTAATGGTTTATTCGCTCTATTTGAAGTGAGTAGGTTGTGTTTCCTCTGGTTTCAGAATCTGTTTCTATTGTTACGGATACAAGGTAATTTCTGCTTCTATTAGTCTGCCAATGGACCTGGAAGCCGGTACTTTATTTCTGTCATTCTATAAATGGATCAGGAAGGGGAAGGAAGTTGAGTTTGTATTGGCTTGAAGACAGGCCTGAAAGGGAGCTTGTGGCTGTGCTTATTTAACTCTGGAATATAAGTTACAAGAACAGAGTTTGTGCTTACACTGGTGTGGAGCCCAGTAGGGAGAGGAGGTATTTTATATTTATTTTGGTTGGGATTCTGTGCTGGAAGGGTGGGCAGGTTGTGGTGTATTTGTTTTGGTATTGTGCAACATTTCATGTCAGCAGTATGACAGATATATTACAGACCTGGATTTATGAATGCCACATGTTAACTGATTAATTACTGAAGGATCACTTCACTTTGTGAATGACTGTCATTCCAACACATGATACTGCAAATAAGTTATATAATCCTATTTCAGGCTGAGGATCAAAAGATGAGAGTTTGGAAGTTGTGGGTTAGTTTTTACGTCCATGATGACTTAGAATTATAGAATTTACCACATACCCTAGTCCACTGACAAGCTGTTAGCTTTTCAATTGTGAACTTAAGTTCAAGAACAGAAGTCTAGGCAGACACTGCAGTGTAGAGTAAGGAAGTGCTACAGTGTCATTTTTTAACTGAACATAAAACTAAGGCCTGGGAGGCATAGTGGTAGAATCACTACATCTGGGTTGGAAGCTACAGATTCAAGTCCCATGGAAGGTAAGTTATAACATAACCAAACAAGTTGATTATTAATCTGTAAATCCTTCAGGCATGCCTGTGGGGGAGTTCCGTAGTCAGTCAGAACTGTGTTTTAACTGCAGCGCCTCCCCTTGTCAAAAGGCTTTATGTGCAGGTTCTTAACATGAGCGATCATCATCTGCCACACTCTCACAAACTGAGACTCTCAATCAGCTGGTAAAGATCGCACAGAACTAGTTCAAAGAAAAGGAAGCAAGTTCCCTGGTATCCTAGTCAGAACAGGATTGCATGCTGTTTTTAAATAATTCTATCCTCAAGATGCAACATGGCTTTAGACCTGACTAACTGAGTGATTGCACTGGCAGGCAATAGGGCAGTGGTGATGGGAGGTTTTAATTTTGTCAACATTGACTGGGATACACTTAGTGTCAGAGGTCTGGATGGGGCAGAATTTGTAAGAAGTGTCCAGGAGAGTTTTCCAGAGCAATATGTCAGTAGTCTGACAAGGGAAAGGGCCATATTTGGGCGGCACAGTGGTTAGCACTGCTGCCTCACAGCGCCAGAGACCCGAGTTCAATTCCTGCCTCGGGCGACTGTCTGTGTGGAGTTTGCATGTTCTCCCTGTGTCTGTGTGGGTTTCCTCCGGGTGCTCCGGTTTCCTCCCACAGTCCAAAGATGTGCAGATTAGGTGAATTGGCCATGTTAAGTTGCCTGTAGTGCTAGGTGAAGGGGTAAATGTAGGGGACTGGGTCTGGGTGGGTTGCTCTTCGGAGGGTCGGTGTGGACTTGTTGGGCCGAAGGGCCTGTTTCCACACTGTAAGTAATCTAATCTAATCTAATCATATTTGACCTGGTGTTGGGGAATGAGCAAAGCCGGGTGGTAGAAGTTGCGGTGGGGGATTTCTTTGGGAACAGTGATCACAATTCTGTAAGTTTTAGAATACCCGTAGACAAAGATGACAGTGTTCCTGAGGGATGAATACTAAACTCGGCCAAGACCAATTATATAAAAATTCGGCAGGAGCTCGGAAATGTGGATTGGGGGCAGATTTTTGAAGGGAAGTCCACATTTGATAAGTGGGAGGCTTTCAAAGATAGGAGAAAGTGAGGTCTGCAGATGCTGGAGATTAGAGCTGAAAATGTGTTGCTGGAAAAGCGCAGCAGGTCAGGCAGCATCCAGGGAACAGGAGAATCGATGTTTCGGGCATAAGCCCTTCTTCAGGCTTTCAAAGATAGTGCAGGATAGGCATGTCCCGTTGAAAGCAAAGGATAGGAAAGGCAAGATTCGTGAACCGTGGATAACAGGAGAAATCGTACGTCTCGCCAAGAGGAAAAGGGAAGCATACATAAGGTGCAGGCAGCTAAGAACAGAATGAGCCCTGGAGGAATATTAGGAGTAGGACAGGTCTTAAACAAGGAATCAAGCGGGCTAAAAGGGGTCATAACATAACTTTAGTGAGCAGACTTGAGAATCCCAAAGCATTTTATTCTTATATAAGAAGCAAGTGGGTAACTAGAGAAAGGATTGGTCTACTAAAGGATAATGAAGGAAGGCTGTGTGTTGAACCTGAGAGAATGAGTGAGATTCTGAATGATTACTTTGCATCAGTATTCACTGAGGAGAGGGACATGATGAATGTTGAGATTAGAGATAGAAGTTTGATAACTCTGGATCACATTGGCATAAGTACAGAAGCCAAGAAGTTATTAAAGTAGACAAATCCCCAGGACTGGATGAGATCTATTCCAGGTTGCTGGGACCCGACACATATCTTTGTGGCATCCTTAAACACAGATGAGGTGCTGGAGGACTGAAGGGTTGCTCATGTTGTCCCCCTGTACAAGAAGGGTAGTAGGGATATTCTGGGTACAGACCAGTGAGCCTGGCGTCAGTGGTGGGAAAGTTGCTGGAGAAGGTACTGAGGGATAGGATATATTTATATTTAGAAAAGAATGGGCTTATCAGTGATAGGCAACATGGTTTTGTGTGGGGGAGATCGTGCCTTACCAACTTAATAGAGTTCTTTGAGGAAGTGACCAAGTTGAAAAATGAAGGAAGAGCTGTGGATGTCATATACATGGACTTTAGTAAGGTGTTTGATAAGGTTCCCCATAGTAAACTAATGGAGAAAGTGAAGTCACATGGTGTGCAGGGTGTTCTAGCTAGATGGATAAAGAACTGGTTGAGCAACAGGAGACAGAGAGTAGTAGTTGAAGGCAGTTTCTCAAAATGGAGAAAGGTGACCAGTGGTGTTCCACAGGGGTCAGTGTTGGGGCCACTGTTGTTTGTGATATACATAAATGATCTGGAAGAGGGCACTGTTGGTCTGATCAGTAAGTTTGCAGATGACACGAAGATTGGTGGAGTAGCAGAAATCATAAGGGACTGTCAGAGAATACAGGAGGATGTAGACAGACTGGAGAGTTGGGCGGAGAAGTGGCAGATGGAGTTCAATCCAGGCAAATGTGAGGTGATGCATTTTGGGAAGTCTAATTCTAGAGTGAATTATACAGTAAACGGAAGAGCCTTGGGAAAAGTTGGTTAGATTACTTTACAGTGTGGAAACAGGCCCTTCGGCCCAACAAGTCCACACCGACCTGCCAAAGCGCAACCCACCCAGACCCCTACATTTACCCCTTACCTAACACTACGGACAATTTAGCATGGCCAATTCACCTAACCTGCACATCTTTGGACTGTGGGAGGAAACCGGAGCACCCGGAGGAAACCCATGCAGACACGGGGAGAATGTGCAAACTCCACACAGTCAGTCGCCTGAGGCGGGAAATGAACCCGGGTCTCTGGCGCTGTGAGGCAGCAGTGCTAACTACTGTGCCACCGTGCCGCTCTGATGAGCAGAGATATCTGGGAATGCACGTCCACTGTACCCTGAAGGTGGCTGCACAGGTGGATAGAGTAGTCAAGAAGGCATACGGTTTGCTTTCCTTCATCGGACGGGGTATTGAGTATAACAGCTGGCAGGTTACGTTAACATTGTACACGAAGTTGGTTCGGCCGCATTTAGAATACTGTGTACAGTTCTGGTCGCCACATTACCAAAAGAGTGTGGACGCTCTGGAGAGGGTGCAGGGAAGGTTTACGAGGATGTTGCCTGGTATGGAAGGTGCTAGCTATGAAGAGAGGTTGAGTAGGTTAGGTTTGTTTTCATTAGAAAAAAGGAGATTGAGGGGGGACCTGATTGAGGTTTACAAAATCATGAAAGGTATAGACAGGGTGGATAGAGATCAGCTTTTTCCCAGGATGAAGGATTCAATAATGAGAGGACACGCTTTCAAGATGAGAAGTGAAAAGATTGAGGGACACACGCGGCGAGTACTTTACACAGAGGGTGGTAGGTGCCTGGAACACGTTGCCAGTAGAGACAGGCATGGTAGATTCATTTAAGATGCGTCTGGTCAGATGCATGAGTAGGTGGGGAACAGAGGGATACAGATGCTTAGGAGTTGGGCGACAGATTTAGACAGTGGTTTTGGGTCGGTTCAGGCTTGGAGGGCCGAAGGGCCTGTTCCTTGGCTGTAAATTTTCTTTGTTCTTTGTTCTAGCAACCCACAGTAAACTGTTCTCATAATGAGCTGAAACTGCAGTGGTTTTAATAGTCTTGTCTCATGCATCTGATTATTCATGGAGGGACCATCGCCTGCTGAGGACATTTTCCAACTATGAGTACCATATACATCACATACCACAGATTATCAGACCTAAGCAAATGAATATCAGGCTCCCGCAGGGCTCCGTTTTGGCCTCCTCATTGTTCTCTTTCTCTTCAGATACCAGGCTCTAAAAGGACATTGGTGACTATGAACTCTTGTGTTGTTCCATGACCTTGCTTGGCAATGCACTCCAATAGTTTAATGTTACCTCTGGGGTATGATGGTCTCAAGTCCTTCCCATGGTGACTTTTCCATTGACATCAGTTGGAAGTTGCTCCTGTTTGGTTTCATTCTAAACACACCTTCCTCGTCCACCAAGTCCTGGCATGAGTCTTGAGCCTAGAGCTTCTGATTCCAAGGCAGGTCTAATACCGACTGCACCATGAGACCTCCTTCAACCTCGCCCTTGGTATAGCACCAACTCTGTTAAATCAGTTCAGATGTGCAGATGGTCTTTTAAATAGGCATCCACTTGCTGAAGACTTGAACATACTTTGAGAATTATTATAAACCAAATCACGCTTGTCCAAATTCTCCAATAACAGTTTGTCTCTGAATTTTATTTCAGAAATCTTATCACAAAAGTAAAGTTTAAGTGCTCCTTATTGCAGTACCACACACAGGTATGAGGATTTGCTAACTTACCTTAGGGTGGTTCTGGATCATTGTCTCCCAAGCTGTCAATATCTGATAAACTCTGCAGCAAAGGCAAAGATCAACCTAATCCTCAGATTGTGTGGGTTGAGCGAGGGCAAAGATAATTTTATCCTGTGGAAACCCACCTTAGCCCTGATATTCTCAATGGCAGAACAGTGTGTACCAGCACAAAATCCAGAATCATCACAGAAACATTACAACTAGCACCAAATATCTTCAATCCTTATCTTGCACATAATACCATTACCCCTCAGCGATGAAACAAAAATCAAGAGACAACGAAGATTTTCAGAATAACCCAAGATAGTTCTTAAATCCAGTTTAATGGCTGATTGAAGCTATCAAAACCTCTGAACTGTCATTTATAAGAGTCATACAGCAGGGAAACTGACCCTTTGATCCAACGCATTCATGCCGACCAGACATCCCAATCCCACCTTGTCCATTTGCCAGCACCCGGCCCATATCCCTGTAAGACCCCCTATTCATATACCCATTCAGATGCCTTTTAAATGCTGTAATTGTACCAGCCTCCACCAGTTCCCCTGGCAGCTCATTCCATACACATACCACCCTTTGCGTGAAAAAGTCACATCTCAGGACCCTTTAAAATCTTTTCCCTCTCACCTTAAATCTATGCCCTCTAGTTTTAGATTTCCCCACACTGGAAAAAAGATCTTGTCTATTCACCCTATCCATACCCCTCATGATTTTATAAAACTGTATAAGGTCACCCCTCAGCCTCCGACGCTCCAGGGAAAACAGCCCCAGCCTGGTCGGCCCCTCTCGACAGCTCAAAGATAAAGGTAAGAGGTGAATGATGCGACAAAGGAACATGATCAAGAATCAGGATATGATCCCACAGAACAACCAGCAGATTGTGTTTGAGCTCTATCAGGACAAAAAATGTGTTACAAGCACCTGCTACAAAACCGTAACATGGAAGATGGTCCAATGTATGAGATAGAGAAGTGACCAGACCATGGAACATTTTGTAAAGCATTGCTCACTCAGACCCTTCCCTGAAGGGACTATTTTATGTCAACCTGCATCACAAGAGGGTATACGATAGATGACAAAGTTGCATGTCAGTGTTTAATGTTGCTTTCTGAGGTGATGTGGAAGAGGAAAATGTCTCACAAATTGACTGGGAAGGTCTGGGAAATGAATCAAGAATGGCAAATGTAGACAACTGTGCAGTTCTGCTTTGGAGAACAATGTGGGTAAATGTGACAAGGAAAGATTCAGGAGAAATCATTGATCCTTCCCTCAAGGTTTGAGTTCATGCCAGGAAGCTGTGACCAAAATAAACACAGGCCTGGAGATGTGGTTGCAAACTGAGAGGATAATAGTTTTATCTAAGGCTTAAGTATGTCCTAATGTTAAATACTCCACAGTCCTGCCCCCACACTCACACTCACCACTACCCTATAATGTGGCCCAGTAATTCTGTGGAATCTTGTAAGATGACAGATGTGCAATTAATAAATAAGCTAGACCTTATTTTTCCCTCCTTTGATTTCTCTGCTTTTGGATATGTATATTTTTTCTCAGCAGCTGTGGACTCTACTGTACCTATTAGATGGCAAGCTGGATGGCATTTGCAAAACAGCCCAGAAATTGTAAAGAATCCAAGAATAATGTGGAATTTTGGAAAATACCAAACAAACTCTGGATGTCCATGAAGAATAAGGTACAAGGAAGGTATCTGACCTCATTAACTAGCCGTATGATGAATATTTCCAACAACATTCTAACTCTGTAGGATGAAGGTAATAATTATTATTACATTATTATGATGTAACTAAAGAATATTTATTTTTGAAAAAAATTAAATGAGCCGCAGTGTGAATATATTGCAGCTTGGTGAGTAAAATGTTAAGATATGTTTAGAGTATAACAAGATTAATCACCTCCAAATAGACTGCATTGTGGTTCCTATCGATTCCTCTAATTACATCATCTCTTCCCATCCTGCTTTTGAAAATTAAATATTGCATGTTAAATCTCCTGTATAGATTTACATTGTTTTTGTTGTTATTGTGCATTTAAGTTTCTTGAGAAACCCTGACCTTGTCGCTTGATCTGAAATGGTCTAGTGGAGACAGTAAGGCTCCTATTAAAATCATTTACCCTGATCAACTCTGGTTAATGTCTGTTTGACTAAAAAGAGATGCTATCTGTATGAAAGACTGTTCAGACAAAGAGAGAGACTGTTCTGCCATGTTGGTGCTCAGGCCTAGGGTCTTATTCTCAGGAAGCAGATTTTATCTCTCCTTCACAGTGGAGTGTTACAAACGTAAACTGCAATGCCTTCTGACAGGATGAGATTAGCAGTAGCCTCAGGCCCTACACTTTCAGTGTGAGGCATATGGTGTATGGTCTGTGCTGTAGTGTGTGTCCTACTGGCAGGTTTAAACATGAGGAGGAAGGTATACATCTGCTCTGACTGGAACAGAACAGACCTCATCAACAATGGGAGAATCACCTATAGCAATATATTGGTGTCATTGCCAAATATTCTGGCTATTTCTTGAATGGCTGCTCTCTGCTTTCTTTTACTCTACATCATTTAGGTGTTTTCTTTTCACAATACTGAGGCTCAGAATGAATCATGGTGCCGTGGAGTTGAAACCGACTGAACACATTGAACCATAGAATCCCTATAGTGTGGAAAAAGGCCATTAGGCCCAACAGGACCATACCATCCCTCTGAAGAATATCCCACCCAGACCCGTTCCCCTACCCCGCAACCCTCCATTTCCCCCTGACTAATGCACCTAGTCTACGCATCCCTCAACACTATGGGAAATTTAGCATGGCCAATCCACCCTAACCTGTACATCTTTGGACTCTGGGAGGAAACCAAAGCACCAGGAGGCAACCCACACAGACACGGGGAGAATGTGTAAACTTCACACAGTTGCCCAAGGTTGGAATCGAACCTGGGTCCTTGGCATTGTGAGGCAGCAATGTTAACTACTGAGCCACTGTGCCATCCCATTCTGCACATAAATAGCAACGCTCCCAATTGTAGTTTTCATATTTCAAACCAATCCCTGAGAAATAGATGCAAAATTCAGAGTTCTGAAGAACAGCCATATTGAAGTTAAACATTAATTTCATTTCTTTCTCAATAAATCTCTGAGCAAGATCTTTTCATCTCAAGACTGACTTAGAGGCAGAGAACTGAAAACCACGTTGAATCTTCAATATTCACATGTCAGCACATGAGATGATTTTGGATCACATCATACTCAATACTCTGTATTTATATAAATGATTTGGATGTGAGTATAACAGATATAATTAGTAAGTATGCAGATAACACCAAAATTGGAGGTGTAGTGGACGGCGAAGAGGGTTACCTCAGATTACAACAGGATCTGGACCAGATGGGCCAATGGGCTGAGTGGCAGAGGGAGTTTAATTCAGTTTAATGTGAGGGTGCTGCATTTTGGGAAAGCAAATCTTCACAGGACTTACACACTTAATGGTAAGGTCCTAGGGAGTGTTGCTGAACAAAGAGACCTTGGAGTGCAGGTTCATAGCTCCTTGAAAGTGGAGTAACAGGTAGATAGGATAGTGAAGAAGGTGTTTGGTATGCTTTCCTATATTGGTCAGAGTATTGAGTACAGGAATTGGGAGGTCATGTTGCGGCTGTACAGGACATTGGTTAGGCCACTGTTGGAATATTGCATGCAATTCTGATCTCCTTCCTATTGGAAAGATGTTGTGAAACTTGAAAGTGTTCAAAAAAGATTTACAAGGATGTTGCCAGGGTTAGAGGATCTGAGCTATAGGGAGAGACTGAATAGGCTCGGGCTGTTTTCCCTGGAGCATCAGAGGCTGAGGGGTGACCTTATAGAGGTTTATAAAATCATGAGGGGCATGGATAGGGTAAATAGGCAAAGTCTCTTCCCTGGGGTCAGGGAGTCCAGAACTAGAGGGGATGGGTCTAAGGTGAGAGAGGCAAGATATAAAAGAGACCTAAGGGGCAACTTTTTCACGCAGAGGGTGGTACGTGTATGGAATGAGCTGCCGGAGGAAATGGTGGAGGCTGGTACAATTGCAATATTTAAAAGGCATCTGGATGGGTATATGAATAGGAAGCGTTTGGAGGGATATGGGCTGAGTATTGGCAGGTGGGACTAGATTGGGTTGGGATATTGGTTGGCATGGACGGGTTGGACCGAAGGATTTGTTTCTGTGCTGTACATCTCTATGACTCTATAACACAATAATCAGTCTCATACATTAGACTCAAGAACTGCATGGCATTCCAATTAGTGACACTTCAACCTCCAGCTCTTACTCTCTTTCAGTTGCTGTAAGGATAACTAACGTTTCCATATTGTGAGTACCACACAATAAACAACATTTCTCCATTATCGAGTTTTGAGCAGGTTTGTAGCTCAGGTTGAAGTTCTGAATGTAGGCTTGCTCACTGAGTTGGAAGGTTGGGTTTCAAACATTGCATCAGCATAGGAGGTAACATCATCAGTGAGCCTCTAGATGAAGCACTGGTGGTATGGCCCGCATTTTCTTTGCGTTTACGTTTCCTTGGATTGGTGATGTCATTTCCTGTGGTGATGTAATTTCCTGTTCTTTTTCTCAGGGGATGGTAAATGGGATCCAAGTCCACACCGACCCTCCAAGAGCAACCCACCCAGACCCATTCCCCTACATTCACCCCTAACTAATCCACCTAATACTACGGGCAATTTAGCATGGCCAATTCACCTAACCTACACATCTTTGGATTGTGGGAGGAGACCGGAGCACGCGGAGGAAACCCACGCAGACACAGGGAGAATGTGCAAACTCCACACAGACAGTTCCCGAGGCAGGAATTGAACCCCGGTCTCTGGCGCTGTGAGGCAGCCTTGCTAACCACTGTGCCTCCGTGCCGCCCGGTTGTATTTATGGAGTCTGTTGTGGGCATCATTAATCATTTCTCTAAGCATTCTGCAACTGTTTTGCTCTGCTATTCTTTTGGCTAGTTGGGTGTTAAGGGGAGGCTTGTATTTAAGACATTTAGGTAGTACCTATTTCCTTAGGCATTCGTGCAGGAAGTACAGCTGTTCATGGGTGGCGCTCTGTTGGATGGTATTGGTTTCCCATTTTTGGGCCATTTTTAGCATATTGCACGCATAGGTCTTAGCGAGTTTTGAGAAGATTCATTACTCAGGTTAAGGTTCTGGATGTAGACATGCTGAGCCGGATGGTTTGTTTTCAGACATTTCATCACCATACTAGGTAACGTTATCAGTGAGCCTCAGGATGAAGCACTGGTGGTATGGCCTGCTTTCTATTTATCTGTTTAGCTTTCCTTGGGTTAGTGACATCACTTCCTGTGATGATGTCATATCCTGTTCTTTTTCTCAGGGTGTAGTAAATGAGATCCAAGTCAATGTGTTTGTTGATAGAGTTCTGGTTGGAATGCTATGCTTCTAGGAATTGTCATACTTGTCTCCATTTGGCTTGTCCGGATGGATGTGTTGTCCCAGTTGAAATGCTGTCCTTCCTCACCTGCATGTAAAGATATTAGTGAGAGTCATTGTTCTTTCATAACAGAAGAAAATCACCTGTACAGTGTATTCAAAAAGAACAGGTACCCAACGAACACAGTCTGCAGATTTCTCAGCAATAAACTCAAACAAGCAGACAAAACATGCCCAGAAACCCGAGCCACTCTCCCCTACATCAAAGACATCTCGGAAATGACTGCTAGACTACTCAGACCCCTTGGCATCATGGTAGCCCACAAACCTACCAACACACTAAAACAGCAGCTAATGAACATGAAAGACCCTATACAGACAATGAGCAAAACTAATGTAATTTACAAAATACCGTGCAAGGATTGTAACAAATACTACATTGGACAAACGGGTAGAAAACTAGCCACCAGGATACAGGAACACCAACTAGCCACAAAACAACATGACCCTCTCTCACGAGTATCCTCACATACAGAAGAGGAAGGACACCACTTTGACTGGGACAACACATCCATCCTAGGACAAGCCAAACAGAGTTACGCACGAGAATTCCTAGAAACATGGCATTCCAACTGGAACTCTATCAACAAACACATTGACTTGGATCCCATTTAGCACTCCCTGAGAAAAAGAACAGGAAATGACATCACCACAGGAAATTATGTCACCAAGACAAGGAAACCTAAACACAAATAAAACAGGGGCCACATCACCAGTGCTTCATCTGGAGGCTCACTGATGATGTTACCTCATATGGTGACATAATGTCTGAAAACAAACCTTCCAGCTCAGCGAGCAAACCTACATCCAGAACATTTCTCTATTTATGGAAAGGTGATTCCTCAAGACCAAGAACTGATTTTCGTATTAATGTAATTACTACTACCCCATCATATCAGTCAACACCTCACATCATCACAATCAGTAACAGCAGCAAAGTCACAGTGTCACATAACTGATGTTCCTAAATTCTCATACATGATGTTGTTTTGCTGTGAAATAATATTCACAAATCTTCTTATTTGATAGCCCTACTGCAATATGTCACTTGGTAGTGGAATCGGTATGAAATAAACTTTAGCTTTGTCACCATTTACCCAGTTTGTAAAGTAGAATATGTTCAGGAAACTGCTTTCTGTGGAGAGCAATTCCATGGAGTATCCATGTGCACTGTGTGAGCTGCCGTTTATTCTTAACTCAAACATAACAATGTCATCCTGTTACATATTGCCGAAACAGCAATCCAACTATTGAAAGGTGAAAATCAGCCATGTTCCCACTTCTGATCGTGACATACTATCTCCCAGTGGAAATGGTGCAGCTGTGTACTAAGACAGGTCTGGGTTGTTCTGTGATCCTTCAGTGGTTCAGTACCTTCCCATTCGCTGAAAGGTTACCTTCACAGTGAAGAATTCCCACTTAATCCAAGGTTGGGATTGTGTTGCGGCTGATACCTGTACCCGAGCAGGACTCTGATCTTTCAGTCGGATAAAATAATATTTGAGGAAAACAAAAGGAAAAATGTGTTATTGAAATCCTCCCTTGATGATGCTTGAACACTGGTCAATTCCTGTGAAGTTAGTATTTGGAGTGTCAATTACTCCCGTCACCTAAAGTTTACCCATCTGCCTCCAGACATAGAGAGAGGAACACTTGAGAGTTTCTTTAAACGTAACTAAGGTTTTTTGTTAAACCTCTCCCATAAGATTATTTGACGGGGGGCAGAGGCCTCAATCGTGTAGACAGGATAGTCCTGGGCTGGATTGGACAGGTTTGGAACGATCAATATCACACTTGCTCCTCCCTGTTTATTGCATGTTTACAATTGGATTCTGAAAAATGGCTTATTATTTGGAAGCTGCGATGGAGGTTGTTGATCCAATGCAATTTTAATTGAGCGAAATGGGTCTGATGTGAGATATGTTTGACATTCATGTCACCAACTATGAAGCAAAACTGTTATTTTCCACAATGCTTACAAAGAGTTAATTGCTGGCTTCACAAATGTTCTGTCGTTATAGGGCTCCATCTTCTAATCCAGCAAATCTCTACCGTCTTTTCACAAATTTGGAAAAGATATTACCTTTCTATTGCTTGGCTTGTGTGTTGACTCTGATAATTCTCATCAATAACTCTAGCATTATACCAGTGACAGAATAAGGTGATTTAGTAACAAAAAAGATATTGCTGGAAAAGCTCAGCAGGTCTGGTAGCACCAGAAGAGAGAAATCAGAGTTAGCATTTCAGGTCCAGTGACCCTCCTCATTCCTGTTGTAAATGGGTGATTTCTCATTCTGAGATGATGTCCTCTGGTCCTAGATTCTCCACAAGGAGAAACAACCTTTCCACATCCCCTGCACCCACCCCCCCCCCCCGTCAACTCTCATTCCTCTAAACTCCAATGAGTACAGGGCCAACATACACAATCTGTCCACGTAGGATAATCCCTCCATATCCAGGATCAGTTTAGTGAATTTTCCCTGGAACTGTCTCCAGTATATCTTTCCTAAGAGAAAAGGCTGAAAACTGTTCACAGTATGTCAGCTGACGAGTGTTTTGTGTAGCATTTTTAACAAGAGCTCTCTAATTTTATACTCCATTGCCTTTGAAATAAAAGGCAACATTTGATTTGTCTTCCCATTTATCCACTGAATTTATTTGCTAACCTTTGTGATTTTGTGAGTGAGGATTTCCAATTCCCTCAGGACTGTAGTTTTCTACAATCCTTCTCTATTTAAATAATATTCAGTTCTTAGAGTCATAGAGATGTACAGCATGGAAACAGACCCTTTGATCCAACCCGTCCATGCCGACCAGATATTCCAACCCAATCTTGTCCCACCTGCCAGCACCCGGCCCATACCCCTCCAAACCCTTCCTATTCATATACCCATCCAAATGCCTCTTAAATGTTGCAATTGTACCAGCCTCCACCACATCCTCTGCCAGCTCATTCCATACACGTACCACCCTCTGCATGTGAAAAGTTGTCCCTTAGGTCTCTTTTATATCTTTCCCCTCTCACCCTAAATCTATGCCCTCTAGTTCTGGACTCCTCCAACTCCAGGGAAGAGACTTTGTTTATTTATCCTATCCATGCCCCTCATGATTTTATGAACCTCTATAAGGTCACCCCTCAGCCTCTGATGCTCCAGGGAAAACAGCCCCAGCCTGTTCAACATCTCCCTGTAGCTCAAATCCTCCAACCCTGGCAACATCCTTGCAAATCTTTCCTGAACCCTTTCAAGTTTCACATCTTTCCAATAGGAAGGAGACCAGAATTGCACACAATATTCCAAAAGTGGCCTAACCGATGTCCTGTACAGCCGCAACATGACCTCCCAACTCCTGTACTCAATACTCTGACCAATAAAGGAAAGCATACCAAACGCCTTCTTCACCATCCTATCTACCTGCGACTCCACTTTCAAGGAGCTATGAACCTGCACTCCAAGGTCTCTTTGTTCAGTAACACTCCCTAGGACCTTACCATTAAGTTTAAGTCCTGTGAAGATTTGCTTTCCCAAAATGCAGCACCTCACATTTATCTGAATTAAACTCCATCTGCCACTCCTCAGCCCATTGGCCCATCTGGTCCAGATCCCATTGTACTCTCATGTAACCTTCTTCGCTGTTGACTACACCTCTAAGTTTGGCATCATCTGCAAACTTTCTAGGTATAACTTCTATGTTCATATCTAAATCATTTATGTAAATGACAAAAAGTAGAGGACCCAGCACCGATCCTTGTGGCACTCCACTGATCACAGGCCTCCAGTCTGAAAAACAACCCTCCACCACCACCCTCTGTCTTCTACCTTTAAGCCAGTTCTGTATCCAAATGGCTAGTTCACCCTGTATCCCATGAGATCTAACCTTGCTAATCAGTCTCCCATGGGGAACCTTGTCGAATGCCTTACTGAAGTCCATATAGATCACGTTTATTGCTCTACCCTCATCAATCCTCTTTGTTACTTCTTCAAAAAACTCAATCAAGTTTGTGAGACATGATTTGCCATGGACAAAGGAGAAAGTGAGGACTGCAGATTCTGGAGATCAGAGCTGAGACTCTGGTGCTGGAAAAGCACAGCAGGTCACGCAGTATCCGAGGAGCGGGAGAATTGACGTTTTGGGCATAAGCCCTTCATCAGGAATGAGGCTTGTTGGCTGGGGGGCTGAGAGATAAATGGGAGGAGTGTGGGGGAAGGTAACTGAGAATGTGATAGGTAGATGAAGGTGGGAGTGAAGGTGATAGGTCAGAGAGGAAGGTGGAGCAGATAGAAGGGAAAGGTAATGGACAGGTCAGGAGGGCGGTGCCAAGTTGGAGGCTTGGGACTGGGATAATGTAGGGGGGAGGGGAAATGAGGAAACTGGTGAAATCCACATTAATCCTGTGTGGTTGCAGGGTCCCAAGGCGGAATATGAGGTGTTCTTCCTCCAGGTGTCAAATGGCTAGAGTTTGGTGATGGAGGAGTCCCAGGACCTGCATGTCCTTGGCAGAATGGGAGGGGGAGTTGAAGTGTTCAGCCACGGGGCCATGGGGTTGTTTGGTGTGGGTGTCCCAGAGATGTTCTCTGAAATGTTCCACGAGTTGGCGTCCTGTCTTCCCAATATATAGGAGACCTGTGGTGGCACGGGAAGGTGCTGGGAGTGGACAGTGGGTTGGTGGGTGACATGAACCTAACAAGGGAGTTGCGGAGGAAATGGTCTTTGCAGAACACAGATAAGGGTGGGGAGGGAAATATATGCCTGGTGGTGGGGTCCGTTTGTAGGTGGTGGAAATGGCGGAGGATGATGAGATGCATATGGAGGTTGGTGGGTGGAAGGTGAGGACTGGGTGGTTCTGTCCTTATTGCGGCTGGAGGGTGGGGTTCGACGGCAGAGGTGCAGGAAGTGGATGAGATGTGCTGGACGGCATTGTTGATCATGTGGGAGGGCATATTGCGGCTCCTGAAGAAGGAGGCCATCCAGGATGTTCTGGGGTGGAATTGGTCATCCTGGGAGTAGATGTAGCGGAGGCAGAAGAATTGGGAATAAAGGATAGAGTTTTTACAGGAAGTAGGATGGGGAGGAGATGTAGCGCAGGTAGCTGTGGGAGTCGGTGGGTTTGTAGAAGATGTCCTTGTTGAGTTGGTCACCAGAAATGGAGATGCAGAGGTCCAGGAAGGGGAGGGAAGTGTCTGAGATGGTCCAGATAAACTTAAGGTCAGGGTGGAATGTATTGGTGAAGTTGATGAACTGTTCAACCTCCTTGTGGGAGCATGACATGCCGCCGATACAGTCATCAGTGTTGCGGAGGAAAAGTTGGGGAATGATGCCGGTCTAGCTGCGGAAGATGGTTTGTTTCACATACCCAGCGAAGAGGCAGGCATAGCTGGGGCCCATACAGGTGCCCATGGCTACCAATTTGGTCTGGAGGAAGTGGGAGAATTCAAAGGAGAAATTGTTGAGGGCGAGGACCAGTTCAGCCAAACGAATGAAGGTACTAGTTGGGTTGGTGGGAGAGGAAGAAACAGAGAGCTTGGAGGCCTTTGTCATGGCGGATAGATGCATACAGGGACTGGATGTCCATGGTGAAGATGAGGCACTGGGGACTGGGGAACTGAAAGCCATGGAGGAGCTGGAGGGTGTGAGTGGTGTGCTGAACATATGTGGGGAATTCCTGGACCAAGGAGGACAGGACAGTATCAAGGTATGCAGAGATAAGTTCAGTGGCGCAGGAGCAGGCTGGGCAGTGGGTCGACCGGGGCAGTCAGGTTTGTGAATTTTGGGTATGAGGAGGAACCAGGCATTGTGGGGTTCCTGGACGATGAGGTTGGAGGCTGTTGGTGGGAGATCTCCAGAGGTGATGAGGTTGTGGATTGTCTGGGAGATGACGGTTTGGTGATGGGAGGTGAGGTTGTAGTCGAGGGAGCAGTAGGAGGAGGTATCTGCAAGTTGATGCCTGGATTCACTGGTGTAGAGGCCGATGTGCCAAACTACCACTGCGCCCCACCCCTCCATCCCTCCCCCAACAAAGTCTGCTGGTTTGATGGTGAGTTTGAGGTTGAGCAGAGGGAGTGGAGGGCTGCGCGTTGAGGGCGGGAGGTTGGAGTGGGTGAGGGGGTTGGACAGGTTGAGGCGGTCTATGTCACAGCAGCAGTTGGAGATGAAGAGATCGAGGGTGGGTAACAGACCAGTGCAGCGTGTCCAATTGGACGGGGTGTGTTGGAGGCGGGAGAAGGGAGAGTGGGCGGGAGTCCTGGTGGAAAAATGTTCAATGTCAGAATGCGTGTTGTATTAATTGATCCGAGAGCATAGTGGGAATAAGGTGAGGCCTTTGCTGAGGACTGATCATTCATCCTCAGTGAGGGGGAGGTCCAGGGGCATGGTGAACACATGGCAGGGCTGAGAGCTAGGGCCTGAGGTGGGGCTGGAGCTGGGAGTGAGGTCGGAGACTGTCTCCAGAGTGGGTGTGGTTATGGGATCAGGCCTGACATCATCAATGGGAGTGACGCTCAACCTAGGGATCGGGGGTGGGGGGGGGGAGGGGGGAGGGGGGGTTGGGGGAGGCGGAAGTGCTGTCTTCAGTGGCAGCCACAGGGGGCGGAAGTGATGTAACGAGTGATGTAGGCGGTGTTGTCGTCAGCGTCCTGGTGAGTGACATTGTTGGGGAAGGAAGTGGCTGAGGTAACTACAGGGTATCTCCTAACTGAACCTCGACTCCTTCATCTTTCTCTTTAGTTTTTGTTTCGTGCTGTGACTTATCATAATGGGATTTGGTTACCACACAGTCTGGGAAAATACCAGGATATTTTTCTTTTAACTCCTCAGTTTCTTGGTCTTCCTTGGACTTCTCCACAACAAGGGATGTCAGTCCCACCTTGGATCCTCCCAAATTGTTCCCAAGAACAAACTGAATTCCTGGAACTGAGACTCTGTCGATCAGTCCCACGGTAAATTCCCCAGTCTTGAGTTGGCCCTCCATCCTGATCTTACATAGAGGAATGCTAAATTTCTGTCCATCTGTCCCACAAATTACCACACTCTCAGGTAACAGATCAGAAAGAGTGCATATTCGCTCGTCCCCTACTATCAGCGACTGGTTAGATCCTGTATCTCTCAAAATTATAACTTGTCCTCTCCCTGTTCTTTCAGAGTAAACTTTACCCACAGAGGTGAATTCTTTGTAGAGATCAGGTACTAACTCCATACCCAGTCCCTGCCGAGGCTGTGCACTCTCCTGCAGCACCTCCACTCTTCTTGGGGTCTCCTTTACTACCTTCACTATTGCCACTGGCTTAGCTTCTTTTACCACATCTTTTCCCACAATGCCTTTCTTTAACAACCAGCACTATGACTTTGTGTCCCACCTTCTGGCAATGAAAATACCTTTTCCCAGTGCCCTTCTGAAACCACTGGCACTGTAACTTTGTGTCCCACTCCATTACAGTGAAAACACCTGAGGCCTTTTATCTCCTGCCCACCCTCTTGGGCTTCTTTTTTATCCTGTGGTTAACTCTGACCAGTGCTCTCTACTCTTGGTTTCATAGTGTAGGATCTCTCTTTCTCCTAATTTCTATCCCTCACAGGATGAAATTCTTGATAGAAGCAAAATTTCATCTTATGGACTGATGTATATTCATCTGCCATCTCGGCTGCCCTTCCCACTTCCTGAACTTTCTGTTCCTCCACATGAAATCTTATCATCTCTGGAATTCTGTTTTTAAACTCCTCCAGCAGAATAATCTCTCTTAGAGACCCATAAGTCTTATCTATTTTTAAGGCCTGCACCCATCGATCAAAATTACTATCCTTAATTCTCTTGAATTCAGTATAAGTTTGACCCGGTTCCTTCTTTGTGTCTCTGAACCGCTGTCTATATGATTCTGGTACCAATTCATAGGCACTTAAAATGGCCTGTTTAACCTCTTCATAATCTCTTGACCCCTCATCCGACAGTGTGGCATATACCCCACTAGCTCTCTCTACCAGTTTCGTTTGAACTAGCAAAACCTATAAATTCTCAGACCACTCCATCTGCCGAGACAATTTTTCAAATGAAATTAAGAAGACTTTGACATCTTTCTATCAAAATGTAGCACTGTTTTAATATATTTGTATATACCATTACCTTCTCTCCATCTCCATCCTGTTAACTTGACTTTCCTGACTAATTCGCAGCTTCTGAAGTTCAAAATCTCTCTCCTTTTCTCTTTCTCTTTCTCTCTCCCTTTCTTCTTTCGCTCTCTTTCTTTGCTCAGCTAAGAACCTTCTCTCCTCCTTTTTCCTCTCTCTGTTTCTTCTCTCTTTTCTCTCTCCCTTTCTTTATCTTCTAACTCCTTTTTCCTCAATTGTAATTTAATTTTTTTCTAACTCGACTACACTTGTCTGTTTCTCTGACACACCTAAGTGTTAGACGAACTCCCTGACAATTTCAGCTTTCCTTTGGTCCCCTGTTAGACCCAATTCTAACCTATTTTGATAAAAGTGTGTTCTTCTGACTTTCTAAACTTTCTTGGCAAATTTGAGAATCATCTTCAAACCCCCTGAACTTCTTTAGCAATTTTAAGAGCCATTTCTCTCACTTTTAATTGAACCAACCACAGGTCACTGAGATTAAACAAGTTGTCTCACCTACATTTTATTTAAAGATCTAGGACACTAATTGGTAAGTGTTTAAATCTGCTGGGATCTTTCAAACCCCAAATCTATTCAAATCTGTCCAAATTTCAGACTGGATCTGTGTAAACCTGTCCAAATATGGAGCTGAGCACCCAAACTGTTATGACACGATGGTGAACCCTTCTGCTAATTAAACCAAACACCCAGAAAAGCTCACCTCTCCTCGTAATCTGTTAAAGTATGAGTTACAGCAAACTCCCAAATTCCAGTATTTAGAGAAAAAATATCATTTATTCTTTAATTCTAAATGTGAACATTAAACAACAACTATTTACAACTCTAAAGTCTCCTTTCTCCTAACTGCTTGTTATTAGCCTCCAACTCTATAACAATGTACTGTTCCAATAACCATCCATATTAAAATAACATCAACTTAATTTCAAAACCACACAGTGGCTGTCATCGTCAGTGTCTGTCTTCCTCTGGCTGTAGATCTCCCTGGGTCATCTTTGGTCTTTTGTTGTAAAGTTGTTTCATATGAAAAGGGTCCCATTGATAGAGAGTGTTTTGCTGGTAGTTACTATCTGTCGATGGCAGTTGGTCTCTATGGCCAACTATCAAAATGCATGCTGCATTATACCCCAAACATCGGATCATCTCATTGGTTTGATGTTGGCAAAACAGTAAGTCCAAAATTGATTGGGTTTTATTATGCTGGGGCATATTTTAAACTGATTGATTAAGTTCGAATGGTGGTCAACATAGGAACCAAACCGCAGGTATTTGTTTCAAAGTTACATATTTTCAGTTTTCCAGAACACTCTGAGACTGCTAGTCAGTCACACGACAGGTGCCGGGAAGCTTTTAGTGCAAAACAGCTTTCACTCTCTCTTAAAAGGTACAGCACGTGCCCTCAATTTCATAACAATTATGACCAAGTTTACTATTTGGAAATAGATACATCTAATAAAGGACTCCTAGCACTTATATTGGATGGCAAGGATTCTGCATTTGGCTCTAAAACCTTTCGGACTTGTCTGAGATTGGAAGAGAGGCTCCTGTTCCAGTTTTCTGAATATACTGAGTACATATGTAACTATTCCATAGAGTTACGAGATCATGACTCAGCAGACTCTGATCCCACTCCAAAGTCACACAACCAGAGCGGTCTCGAGTTAGAAATCCAATGCCTGTAGATTCTGGGCAGCGGGTCAGGGTCAGGGTCGGGCTCCGAGTAGGGCTAATTCAGTCAGCGAGATGTATTCATCAGTCAGACGTCAAGGCACTCCTCCTCTGGGGCTATCTATTGGATCACATACAGAGATAGAATACAGAGAGCCCATCAGCTTTGTCCACAGGCACTAAGCAATTGGGTGCTGCAGGTAGGAGACCTGTTGGGTGCTGCACGTTGGGGAGATGGATGCTGCAGGCTGGGGTGATGGGTGCTAAACACTAGGGTGATGTGTGCTGCAGGCTGGGGGTGATGGGTGCTGCAGGCTGGGGGTGATGGGTGCTGCAGGCTGGGGGTGATGGGTGCTGCAACTGGTGATAATGGGTACTGCAGGGTGGGGTGATGGGTGCTGCAGGCTGGGGTCGATGGGTGCTGGAAGTCTCGGGGTGATGGATGCTGCAGGCTGGGGGTGATGGGTAATGCAGGCTGGGGGTAATGGCTGCTGCAACTGGTGATAATGGGTACTGCAGGGTGGGGTGATGGGTGCTGGAAGGCTGGGGGCGATGGGTGCTGCAGGCTGGGGGTGATGGGTGCTGCAAGTTGGGGATAATGGGTGTTGCAGGCTGGGGTAATGGGTGCTGCAGGCTGGGGGTAATGGGTGCTGCAACTGGGGATAATGGGTACTGCAGGGTGGGGTGATGGGTGCTGGAAGGCTGGGGGCGATGGGTGCTGGAAGGCTGGGGGCGATGGGTGCTGCAGGCTGGGGGTGATGGGTGCTGCAAGTTGGGGATAATGGGTGTTGCAGGCTGGGGTAATGGGTGCTGCAGGTTGGGGGGGATGGGTGCTGCAACTGGGGATAATGGGTACTGCAGGGTGGGGTGATGGGTGCTGGAGGGCTGGGGGCGATGGGTGCTGGAAGGCTGGGGGTGATGGGTGCTGCAGGCTGGGGGCGATGGGTGCTGCAGGTTGGGGATAATGGGCGCTGCAGCTGGGGTGATGGGTAATGCAGGCTGGGGGGGATGGGTGCTGCAGGCTGGGATAATGGGTGCTGCAGGCTGGGATAATGGGTGCGGCAGGCTGGGATAATGGGTGCGGCAGGCTGGGATAATGGGTGCGGCAGGCTGGGGGCAATGGGTGCGGCAGGCTGGGGGCGATGGGTGCGGCAGGCTGGGGGCGATGGGTGCGGCAGGCTGGGGGCGATGGGTGCGGCAGGCTGGGGGCGATGGGTGCTGCAGGCTGGGGGTGATGGGTGCTGCAGGCTGGGGGTGATGGGTGCTGCAGGCTGGGGGTGATGGGTGCTGCAGGCTGGGGGTGATGGGTGCTGCAGCTTGGGGGTGATGGATGCTACAGGCTGAGGGTGATGGATGCTACAGGCTGAGGGTGATGGGTGCTGCAGGCTGGGGATAATGGGTGCTGCAGGCTGGAGAGATGGGTGCTGCAGGCTGGGGTAATGGGTGCTGCAGGCTGGGGTAATGGGTGCTGCAGGCTGGGGTAATGGGTGCTGCAGGCTGGGGATAATGGGTGCTGCAGGCTGGGGGTGATGGGTGCGGCAGGTTCAGTTAAATGGGTACAGCAGGCTCAGTTAAATGGGTGGTGCAGGGTGGGGGAGATGGGTGCTGCAGGCTCAAAGCAATGGGTGCTGCAGGCTCAAGGCAATGGGTGCTGCAGGCTGGGGATTGTAGGTGCTGCAGGCTGGGGAGATGGTTGCTGCAGGCTGAGGGTGATGGTTGCTGCAGGCTGAGGAGATCGTTGCTGCAGGCTGGGCGGGATGGTTGCTGCAGGCTGGGCGTGATGGTTGAGGAAGGCTGGGGGTGATGGGCGCTGCAGGCTGGGGGTGATGGGCGCTGCAGGCTGGGGGTGATGGGCGCTGCAGGCTGGGGGTGATGGGCGCTGCAGGCTGGGGGTGATGGGCGCTGCAGGCTGGGGTAATGGATGCTGCAGGCTGGGGTAATGGATGCTGCAGGCTGGGGTTGATGGGCGCTGCAGGCTGGGGTTGATGGGCGCTGCAGGCTGGGGTTGATGGGCGCTGCAGGCTGGGGTAATGGGCGCTGCAGGCTGGGGATAATGGGTGCTGCAGGCTGGGGTTGACGGGCGCTGCAGGCTGGGGATAATGGGTGCTGCAGGCTGGGGATAACGGGTGCTGCAGGCTGGGGATAACGGGTGCTGCAGGCTGGGGTTGACGGGCGCTGCAGGCTGGGGTTGACGGGCGCTGCAGGCTGGGGTTGACGGGCGCTGCAGGCTGGGGTTGACGGGCGCTACAGGCTGGGGTTGACGGGCGCTGCAGGCTGGGGTTGACGGGCGCTGCAAGCTGGGGGTTGACGGGCGCTGCAGGCTGGACGCGATGGTTGTTGCAGGCTGGGGATAATGCATGCTGCAGGCTCGGGGTGATGGGTGCTGCAGTCGGGGGTGATGGGTGCTGCAGGCTGGGAATAATGCATGCTGCAGGCTGAGGTAATAGGTGCTGCCGGCTGGACGTGATGGTTGTTGCAGGCTGGGGATAATGGATGCTGCAGGCTGGGCAGATGGGTGCTGCAGGCTGAGGGTAATGGGTGCTGCAGGCTGAGGGTAATGGGTGCTGCAGGCGGGGGATAATGGATGTTGCAGAGTGTCGAGATGGGTGCTGCAGGCTGGGGATGATGTATGTTGCAGGCTGGGGGTGATGGGCGCTGCAGGCCGGAGGTAACGGGTGCTGCTGGCTGAGGGTATTGGGGGCTGCAGGCCGGGGGTGATGGGTGCTGCAGGCTGAGGGTGATGGGTGCTGCAGGCTGAGGGTGATGGGTGCTGCAGGCCGAGGGTGATGGGTGCTGCAGGCCGAGGGTGATGGGTGCTGCAGGCCGAGGGGAATGGGTGCTGCAGGCTGAGGGTAATGGGTGCTGCAACTGGGAATAATGGGTGCTGCAGGCTGGGGATGATGGGTGCTGCAGGCTGGGGATGATGGGTGCTGCAGGCTGGGGGTGATGGGTAATGCAGGCTGGGGGTGATGGGTGCCGCAGACTGGGGGTGATGGGTGCTGCAGGATGGGGGTGATGGGTGCTGCAGGCTGGGGGTGATGGGTGCTGCAGGCTGGGGGTGATGGGTGCTGCAGGCTGGGGATTGTAGGTGCTGCAGTCTGGGGGTAATGGGTGCTGCAGGCTGGGGGTGATGTGTGCTGCAGGCTGGGGGTGATGGGTGCTGCAGGCTAGGGGTGATGGGTGCTGCAGGCTAGGGGTGATGGGTGCTGCAGGCTGGGGGTGATGGGTGCTGCAGGCTGGGGGTGATGGGTGCGGAAGGCTGGGGATAATGAGTGCTGTAGGCTGGGGTGATGGGCACTGCAGGCTGGGGGTAATGAGTGCTGTAGGCTGGGGGTGATGGGTGCGGCAGGCTGGGGGTAATGAGTGCTGTAGGCTGGGAGTGATGGGTGCTGTAGGCTGGGGGTGATGGGTGCTGTAGGCTGGGGGTGATGGGTGCTGCAGGCTGGGGATTGTAGGTGCTGCAGGCTGGGGATGATGTGTGCTGCAGGCTGGGGATGATGTGTGCTGCAGGCTGGGGATGATGTGTGCTGCAGGCTGGGGGTGATGGGTGCTGCAGGCTGGAGGTGATGGGTGCTGCAGGCTGGGGGTGATGGGTGCTGCAGGCTGGGGGTGATGGGTGCTGCAGGCTGGGGGTGATGGGTGCTGCAGGCTGGGGGTGATGGGCGCTGCAGGCTGGGGTTGATGGGCGCTGCAGGCTGGGGATAATGGGTGCTGCAGGCTGGGGTTGACGGGCGCTGCAGGCTGGGGTAATGGGTGCTGCAGGCTGGGGATAATGGGTGCTGCAGGCTGGGGTAATGGGCGCTGCAGGCTGGGGATAACGGGTGCTGCAGGCTGGGGATAACGGGTGCTGCAGGCTGGGGTTGACGGGTGCTGCAGGCTGGGGTTGATGTGTGCTGCAGGCTGGGGGTGATGGGTGCGGCAGGCTGGGGAGGATGGGTGCGGCAGGCTGGGGAGGATGGGTGCTGCAGAGTCGGGGAGGATGGGTGCTGCAAGCTCGAGGCAATGGGTGCTGCAGGCTGGGGATTGTAGGTGCTGCAGGCTGGGGGTAATGGATGCTGCAGGCTGGGGGTAATGGGTGCTGCAGGCTGGGGGTAATGGGTGCTGCAGGCTGGGGGTAATGGGTGCTGCAGTCTGGGGGTAATAGGTGCTGCAGGCTGGGGTGATGGGTGCTGCAGGCTGGGGTGATGGGTGCTGCAGGCTGGGGTGATGGGTGCTGCAGACTGGGGGTGATGGGTGCTGCAGTCTGGGGGTGATGGGTGCTGCAGTCTGGGGGTGATGGGTGCTGCAGTCTGGGGGTGACGGGCGCTGCAGGCTGGGGTTGACGGGCGCTGCAGGCTGGGGTTGACGGGCGCTGCAGGCTGGGGTTGACGGGCGCTGCAGGCTGGGGTTGACGGGCGCTGCAGGCTGGGGTTGACGGGCGCTGCAGCCGGGGGTGACGGGCACTGCAGTGGGGGTGATGGGTGCTGCAAGCTGGACGCGATGGTTGTTGCACGCTGGGGATAATGCATGCTGCAGGCTCGGCGTGATGGGTGCAGCAGTCGGGGGTGATGGGTGCTGCCAGCTCGAGGTAATGGGTGCTGCCGGCTCGAGGTAATGGGTGCTGCAGGCTGGACGTGATGGTTGTTGCAGGCTGGGGATAATGGATGCTGCAGGCCGGGGGTGATGGGCGCTGCAGGCCGGGGGTGATGGGCGCTGCAGGCCGGGGGTGATGGGCGCTGCTGGACGGGGGTGATGGGCGCTGCTGGACGGGGGTGATGGGCGCTGCAGGACGGGGGTGATGGGCGCTGCAGGCCGGGGGTGATGGGCGCTGCAGGCCGGAGGTAACGGGCGCTGCAGTCCGGAGGGTATTGGGGGCTGCAGGCCGGGGGTGATGGGTGCTGCAGGCCGAGGGTGATGGGTGCTGCAGGCTGAGGGTGATGGGCGCTGCAGGCTCTGGGTTATGGGCGCTGCAGGCTCTGGGTTATGGGCGCTGCAGGCTCTGGGTTATGGGCGCTGCAGGCTCTGGGTTATGGGCGCTGCAGGCTCTGGGATATGGGCGCTGCAGGCTCTGGGATATGGGCGCTGCAGGCTCTGGGATATGGGCGCTGCAGGCTCTGGGATATGGGCGCTGCAGGCTCTGGGATATGGGCGCTGCAGGCTCTGGGATATGGGCGCTGCAGGCTCTGGGATATGGGCGCTGCAGGCCGAGGGTAATGGGTGCTGCAACTGGGAATAATGGGTGCTGCAGGCTGGGGATGATGGGTGCTGCAGGCTCGAGGCAATGGGTGCTGCAGGCTTGGGATTGTAGGTGCTGCAGGCTGGGGGTGATGGGTGCTGCAGTCTGGGGGTGATGGGTGCTGCAGGCTGGGGGTGATGGGTGCTGCAGGCTGGGGGTGATGGGTGCGGCAGGCTGGGGGTGATGGGTGCGGAAGGCTGGGAATAATGAGTGCTGTAGGCTGGGGTGATGGGTGCGGCAGGCTGGGGGTGATGGGTGCGGCAGGCTGGGGATTGTAGGTGCTGCAGGCTGGGGGTGATGGGTGCTGCAGGCTGGGGATTGTAGGTGCTGCAGGCTGGGGTGATGTGTGCTGCAGGCTGGGGTGATGGGTGCTGCAGGCTGGGGGTGATGGGTGCTGCAGGCTGGGGGTGATGGGTGCTGCAGGCTGGGGGTGTTGGGTGCTGCAGGCTGGGGATAATGCGTGCTGCAGTCGGGGGTGATGGGTGCTGCAGGCTGGGGGTGATGGGTGCTGCTGTCGGGGGGTAATAGGTGGTTCAGTCTGGGGGTAATAGGTGCTTCAGTGTGGTCGTAATGGGTGCTGCAGGCTGGTGTAATGGGTGCTGCAGGCTGGGGGTGATGGGTGCAGCAGGCTGGGGAAATAGGTGCTGCAGGCGGGGGATAATGGGTGCTGCAGAGTGGAGAGATGGGTGCTGCAGAGTAGAGTGATGGGTGCTGCAGGCTGGGGGATAATGTGTGCTGCAGGTCGGGGGTGATGGGCGCTGCAGGTCGGGGGTGATGGGCGCTGCAGGTCGGGGGTGATGGGCGCTGCAGGTCGGGGGTGATGGGCGCTGCAGGCCGGGGGTGATGGGCGCTGCAGGCCGGGGGTGATGGGCGCTGCAGGCCGAGGGTGATGGGTGCTGCAGGCTCTGGGAGATGGGCGCTGCAGGCCGGGGGTGATGGGTGCTGCAGGCCAAGGGTGATGGGTGCTGCAGGCTCTGGGAGATGGGCGCTGCAGGCTGGGGGTGATGGGTGCTGCGGGCTGGGGATTGTAGGTGCTGCAGTCTGGGGGTAATGGGTGCTGCAGGCTGGGGGTGATGGGTGCTGCAGGCTGGGGGTGATGGGTGCTGCAGGCTGGGGGTGATGGGTGCGGCAGGCTGGGGGTGATGGGTGCGGCAGGCTGGGGATAATGGGTGCTGCAGGCTGCAGTGATGGGCGATGCAGGGTGGGGGAGATGGGTGCTGCAGGCTGGGGTGATGGGCGCTGCAGGCTGGGGTAAATGGTGCTGCAGTCTGGGGATGATGTGTAATGCAGGCTGGGGGTAATGGGCGCTGCAGGCTGGGGGTAATGGGCGCTGCAGGCTGGGGGTAATGGGCGCTGCAGGCTGGGGGTAATGGGCGCTGCTGGCTGAGGGTGATGGGCGATGCAGGCTGGGGGTGATGGGTGCTGCAGGCTGGGGGTGATGGGTGCTGCAGGTCCGGGGCAATGGATGCTGCAAGCTGGGGGTATTGGGTGCTGCAGTCGAGCGTGATGGGTGCTGCAGGCTGGGGGTGATGGGTGCTGCAAGCTGGGGGTGATGGGCGCGGCAGGCTGGGGGTGATGGGCGCTGAAGGGTGGGGGAGATGGGTGCTGCAAGGTGGGGGTATTGGGTGCTGCAGTCGGGCATGATGGGTGCTGCAGGCTGGGGGTGATGGGTGCTGCAAGCTGGGGGTGATGGGCGCGGCAGGCTGGGGGTGATGGGCGCGGCAGGCTGGGGGTGATGGGTGCTGCAGGGTGGGGGAGATGGGTGCTGCAGGGTGGGGGAGATGGGTGCTGTAGGGTGGGGGAGATGGGTGCTGCAGGCTTGAGGCAATGTGTGCTGCTGGCTGGGGATTGTAGGTGCTGCAGGATAGGGGTGATGGGTGCTGCAGACTCGGGGTGATGGGTGCTGCAGATTGGGGGTGATGGGTGCTGCAGGCTGGGGGTGATGGGCGCTGCAAGCTGGGGGTAATGGGTGCTGCAGTCGGGTGTGATGGGTGCTGCAGGCAGGGGATAATGGGTGCTGCAGGCAGGGGATAATGGGTGCTGCAGGCTGGGGATAATGGGTGCTGCAGGCTGGGGTTAATGGGTGCTGCAGGCTGGGGTTAATGGGTGCTGCAGGCTGGGGTGATGGGCGCTGCAGGCGGGGGATAATGGGTGCTGCAGGCTGGGGTAAATGGTGCTGCAGGCTGGGGATGATGTGTAATGCAGGCTGGGGGTAATGGGCGCTGCAGGCTGAGGGTAATGGGTGCTGCAGGCTAGGGGTGATGGGTGCTACAGGCTAGGGGTGATGGGTGCTGCAGGCTCTGGGTGATGGGTGCTGCAGGCTCTGGGTGATGGGTGCTGCAGGCTGAGGGTGATGGGTGTTGCAGGCGGGGGATAATGGGTGCTGCAGGCGGGGGATAATGGGCGCTGCAGGCTAGGGGTGATGGGCGCTGCAGGCTGGGGGTGATGGGCGCTGCAGGCTGGGGGTGATGGGCGCTGCAGGCTGAGGGTGATGGGTGCTGCAGGCTGAGGGTGATGGGTGCTGCAGGCGGGGGATAATGGGTGCTGCAGGCGGGTGATGATGGGCGCTGCAGGCTGGGGGTGATGGGCGCTGCAGGCTGGGGGTGATGGGCGCTGCAGGCTGGGGGTGATGGGCGCTGCAGGCTGGGGGTGATGGGCGCTGCAGACTGCGGGTAATGGGCGCTGCAGACTGCGGGTAATGGGCGCTGCAGGCTGGGGGTGATGGGCGCTGCAGGCTGGGGGTGATGGGCGCTGCAGGCTGGGGGTGATGGGCGCTGCAGGCTGGGGGTGATGGGCGCTGCAGGCTGGGGGTGATGGGTGCTGCAGACTGCGGGTAATGGGCACTGCAGGCTAGGGGTGATGGGCGCTGCAGGCTTTGGGTGATGGGTGCTGCAGGCTGAGGGTAATGGGTGCAGCAGGCTAGGGGTGATGGGTGCTGCAGGCTAGGGGTGATGGGTGCGCAGGCTGAGGGTGATGGGTGCTGCAGGCTGAGGGTAATGGGTGCTGCAGGCTGAGGGTGATGGGTGCTGCAGGCTGAGGGTGATGGGTGCTGCAGGCTGAGGGTGATGGGTGCTGCAGGCTGGGGGTGATGGGCGCTGCAGGCTGGGGGTGATGGGCGCTGCAGGCTGGGGGTGATGGGCGCTGCAGGCTGGGGGTGATGGGCGCTGCAGGCTGGGGGTGATGGGCGCTGCAGGCTGGGGGTGATGGGCGCTGCAGACTGCGGGTGATGGGCGCTGCAGACTGCGGGTGATGGGCGCTGCAGGCTGGGGGTGATGGGCGCTGCAGGCTGGAGAGGTGAGTGCTGCAGTCGGGGGTAATAGTGGGTGCAGGCTGGGGATAATGGGTGCTGCAGGCTGAGGGTAATGGGTGCTGCAGGCTGAGGGTAATGGGTGCTGCAGACTAGGGGTGATGGGTGCTGCAGGCTAGGGGTGATGGCTGCTGCAGGCTGAGGGTGATGGGTGCTGCATACTGGGGGTAATGGGTGCTGCGGGCTGGGGATGATGTGTAATGCAGGCTGGGGGTAATGTGCACTGCAGGCTAGGGGTGATGGGTGCTGCAGGCTAGGGGTGATGGGTGCTGCAGGCTTTGGGTGATGGGTGCTGCAGGCTAGGGGTGATGGGTGCTGCAGGCTAGGGGTGATGGGTGCGCAGGCTGAGGGTGATGGGTGCTGCAGGCTGAGGGTGATGGGTGCTGCAGGCTGAGGGTGATGGGTGCTGCAGCCTGAGGGTGATGGGTGCTGCAGGCTGAGGGTGATGGGTGCTGCAGGCTAGGGATGATGGGTGCTGCAGGTCCGGGGCAATGGGTGTTGCAGGCTGGGGATTGTAGGTGCTGCAGACTGGAGGTAATGGGTGCTGCATACTGGGGATAATGGGTGCTGCATACTGGGGAGATGGGTGCTGCAGGCTGGGGATGATGTGTAATACAGGCTGGGGGATAATGGGTGCTGCAGGCTGGGGGTGATGGGTGCTGCAGGCTGGGGGTGATGGGTGCTGCAGGCTGGGGGTGATGGGTGCTGCAGGCGGGGGATAATGGGTGCTGCAGGCTGGGGGTGATGGGTGCTGCAGGCTGGGGGTGATGGGCGCTGCAGGCTGGGGGTGATGGGCGCTGCAGGCTGGGGGTGATGGGCGCAGCAGGCTGGGGGTGATGGGCGCAGCAGGCTGGGGGTAGTGGGCGCAGCAGGCTGGGGGTAGTGGGCGCTGCAGGCGGGGGGTAGTGGGAGATGCAGGTTGGGGAGTTGGGTGCTGAAGGCTGAGGGTGATGGGTGCTGCAGGGTGGAGAAGTGGGTGCTGCAGGCTGGAGAAGTGGGTGCTGTAGCCTGGGGATGATGGGTGCTGCAGGGTGGGGGAGATGTGTGCTGCAGGCTGTGGGTGATGTGTGCTGCAGGCTGGGGGTGATGTGTGCTGCAGGCTGGGGGTGATGTGTGCTGCAGGCTGGGGGTGATGGGTGCTGCAGGCTGGGGGTGATGGGTGCTGCAGGCTGGGGATTGTAGGTGCTGCAGTCTGGGGGTAATGGGTGCTGCAGGCTGGGGGTGATGGGTGCTGCAGGCTAGGGGTGATGGGTGCTGCAGGCTGGGGGTGATGTGTGCTGCAGGCTGGGGGTGATGTGTGCTGCAGGCTGGGGGTGATGTGTGCTGCAGGCTGGGGGTGATGGGTGCTGCAGGCTGGGGGTGATGGGTGCTGCAGGCTGGGGGTGATGGGTGCTGCAGGCTGGGGGTGATGGGTGCTGCAGGCTGGGGGTGATGGGTGCTGCAGGCAGGGGGTGATGGGTGCTGCTGTCGGGAGTAATAGGGGGTGCAGGCTGGGGGTAATGGGTGCTGCAGGCTGGGGGTAATGGGTGCTGCAGGCTGGGGATAATGGGTGCTGCAGGCTGGGGTGATGGGCGCTGCTGTCGGGAGTAATAGGGGGTGCAGGCTGTGGGTAATGGGTGCTGCAGGCTGGGGATAATGGGTGCTGCAGGCTGGGGTGATGGGCGCTGCAGGTTGGGGTAAATGGTGCTGCAGGCTGGGCGTGGTGGGTTCTGCAGGCTGAGGTAACGGGTGCTGCAGGCAGGGGATAAGGAGTGCTGCAGGCTGGGGGTGATGGGTGCTGCAAGCTGGGGGTAATGGGTGCTGCAAGCTGGGGGTAATGGGTGATGCAGTGGGCGTGATGGGTGCTGCAGTCGGGCGTGATGGGGGCTGCAGGCTGGGGGTTATGGGGGCTGCAGGCTGGGGGTTAATGGGTGCTGCAGGCTGGGGGTTAATGGGTGCTGCAGGCTGGGGGGTAATGGGTGCTGCAGGCTGGGGGGTAATGGGTGCTGCAGGCTGGGGGGTAATGGGTGCTGCAGGGTGGGGGAGATGGGTGCTGCAGGCTGGGGGTGATGGGTGCTGCAGGCTGGGGGTGATGGGTGCTGCAGGCTGGGGATAATGGGTGCTGCAGGGTGGGGGAGATGGGTGCTGCAGTCTGGGGATGATGGGTAATGCAGGGTGGTGGAGATGGGTGCTGCAGGCTGAGGGTGATGGGTGCTGCAGGCTAGGGGCGATGGGTGATGCAGGGTGGGGGAGGTGGGTGATGCAGGGTGGGGGAGGTGGGTGCTGCAAGGTGGGGGAGATGGGTGCTGCAGGCTCGAGGCAATGGGTGCTGCAGGCTGGGGATGATGGGTGCTGCAGGCCTGGAGTGATGGGTACTGCAGGCTGGGGGTGATGGGTGCGGCAGGCTGGGGGTGATGGGTGCGGCAGGCTGGGGTTTAATGGGTGCTGCTGTCGGGGGTAAAAGGGGTGCAGTCTGGGGGTGATGGGTGCTGCAGTCTGGGGGTGATGGGTGCTGCAGTCTGGGGGTGATGGGGGCTGCAGGCTAGGGATAATGGGTGCTGCAGGCTAGGGATAATGGGTGCTGCAGGCTGTGGTAATGTTTGCTGCAGACTAGGGGTAGTGGGTGCTGCAGGTTGGGGTGATGGGTGCTGCAGGCTGGGGGTGATGGGTGCTGCAGGCTGGGAGTGATGGGTGCTGCAGGCTGGGGGTAGTGGGTGCTGCAGTGTGGTGAGATGGGTGCTGCCGGCTGGGGTAATGGGTGCTGCAGGTTGGGGATAATAGGTGCTGCAGGCTAGGGGTAGTGGGTGCTGCAGGCTAGGGGTAGTGGGTGCTGCAGGCTGGGGGTAATGGGTGCTGCAGGCTGGGGGTAATGGGTGCTGCAGGCTGAGGGTAATGGGTGCTGCAGGCTGAGGGTAATGGGTGCTGCAGACTGAGGGTAATGGGTGCTGCAGGCGGGGGATAATGGATGTTGCAGAGTGTCGAGATGGGTGCTGCAGGCTGGGGATGATGTATGTTGCAGGCTGGGGGTGATGGGTGCTGCAGGCCGGAGGTAACGGGTGCTGCTGGCTGAGGGTATTGGTGGCTGCAGGCGGGGGTGATGGGTGCTGCAGGCCGAGGGTGATGGGTGCTGCAGGCCGAGGGTGATGGGTGCTGCAGGCCGAGGGTGATGGGTGCTGCAGGCCGAGGGGAATGGGTGCTGCAGGCCGAGGGGAATGGGTGCTGCAGGCTGAGGGGAATGGGTGCTGCAACTGGGAATAATGGGTGCTGCAGGCTGGGGATGATGGGTGCTGCAGGCTGGGGATGATGGGTGCTGCAGGCTGGGGGTGATGGGTAATGCAGGCTGGGGGTGATGGGTGCCGCAGACTGGGGGTGATGGGTGCTGCAGGCTGGGGGTGATGGGTGCTGCAGGCTGGGGATTGTAGGTGCTGCAGGCTGGGGATTGTAGGTGCTGCAGTCTGGGGGTAATGGGTGCTGCAGGCTGGGGGTGATGGGTGCTGCAGGCTGGGGGTGATGGGTGCTGCAGGCTGGGGGTGATGGGTGCTGCAGGCTAGCGGTGATGGGTGCTGCAGGCTGGGGGTGATGGGTGCTGCAGGCTGGGGGTGATGGGTGCGGAAGGCTGGGGATAATGAGTGCTGTAGGCTGGGGTGATGGGCACTGCAGGCTGGGGGTAATGAGTGCTGTAGGCTGGGAGTGATGGGTGCTGTAGGCTGGGGGTGATGGGTGCTGTAGGCTGGGGGTGATGGGTGCTGCAGGCTGGGGATGATGTGTGCTGCAGGCTGGGGGTGATGGGTGCTGCAGGCTGGGGATGATGTGTGCTGCAGGCTGGGGGTGATGGGTGCTGCAGGCTGGGGGTGATGGGTGCTGCAGGCTGGGGGTGATGGGTGCTGCAGGCTGGGGGTGATGGGTGCTGCAGGCTGGGGGTGATGGGTGCTGCAGGCTGGGGGTGATGGGCGCTGCAGGCTGGGGTTGATGGGCGCTGCAGGCTGGGGTAATGGGCGCTGCAGGCTGGGGTTGATGGGCGCTGCAGGCTGGGGTAATGGGCGCTGCAGGCTGGGGATAATGGGTGCTGCAGGCTGGGGTTGACGGGCGCTGCAGGCTGGGGTAATGGGTGCTGCAGGCTGGGGATAATGGGTGCTGCAGGCTGGGGTTGATGGGCGCTGCAGGCTGGGGTAATGGGCGCTGCAGGCTGGGGATAACGGGTGCTGCAGGCTGGGGTTGACGGGTGCTGCAGGCTGGGGGTGATGGGTGCTGCAGGCTGGGGATTGTAGGTGCTGCAGTCTGGGGGTAATGGGTGCTGCAGGCTGGGGGTGATGTGTGCTGCAGGCTGGGGATGATGGGTGCTGCAGGCTAGGGGTGATGGGTGCTGCAGGCTGGGGGTGATGGGTGCTCCAGGCTGGGGGTGATGGGTGCTGCAGGCTGGGGGTGATGGGTGCTGTAGGCTGGGGATAATGCGTGCTGTAGGCTGGGGGTGATGGGTGCGGAAGGCTGGGGGTGATGGGTGCTGCAGGCTGGGGGTGATGGGTGCTGCAGGCTGGGGGTGATGGGTGCTGCAGGCTGGGGATGATGGGTGCTGCAGGCTGGGGTGATGGGTGCTGCAGGCTGGGGTGATGGGTGCTGCAGGCTGGGGGTGATGGGTGCTGCAGGCTGGGGTGATGGGTGCTGCAGGCTGGGGATGATGAGTGCTGTAGGCTGGGGTGATGGGCACTGCAGGCTGGGGGTAATGAGTGCTGTAGGCTGGGGGTGATGGGTGCGGCAGGCTGGGGGTAATGAGTGCTGTAGGCTGGGGGTGATGGGTGCTGTAGGCTGGGGGTGATGGGTGCTGTAGGCTGGGGGTGATGGGTGCTGCAGGCTGGGGATTGTAGGTGCTGCAGGCTGGGGATGATGTGTGCTGCAGGCTGGGGATGATGTGTGCTGCAGGCTGGGGGTGATGTGTGCTGCAGGCTGGGGGTGATGGGTGCTGCAGGCTGGGGGTGATGGGTGCTGCAGGCTGGGGGTGATGGGTGCTGCATGCTGGGGGTGATGGGTGCTGCAGGCTGGGGTGATGGGTGCTGCAGGCTGGGGGTGATGGGTGCTGCAGGCTGGGGGTGATGGGTGCGGCAGGCTGGGGGTGATGGGTGCGGCAGGCTGGGGAGGATGGGTGCTGCAGAGTCGGGGAGATGGGTGCTGCAAGCTCGAGGCAATGGGTGCTGCAGGCTGGGGAGGATGGGTGCTGCAGGCTGGGGGTAATGGGTGCTGCAGGCTGGGGGTAATGGTTGCTGCAGTCTGGGGGTAATGGGTGCTGCAGGCGGGGGTAATGGGTGCTGCAGGCTGGGGTGATGGGTGCTGCAGGCTGGGGGTGATGGGTGCTGCAGGCTGGGGGTGATGGGTGCTGCAGGCTGGGGGTGATGGGTGCTGCAGTCTGGGAGTAACGGGCGCTGCAGGCTGGGGTTGACGGGCGCTGCAGGCTGGGGTTGACGGGCGCTGCAGGCTGGGGTTGACGGGCGCTGCAGGCTGGGGGTAATGGGTGCTGCAGGCTGGGGTAATGGGTGCTGCAGGCTGGGATAATGGGTGCTGCAGGCTGGGGGTGATGGGTGCTGCAGGCTGGGGGTGATGGGTGCTGCAGGCTGGGGGTGATGGGTGCTGCAGTCTGGGGGTGATGGGTGCTGCAGGCTGGGGTTGACGGGCGCTGCAGGCTGGGGTTGACGGGCGCTGCAGGCTGGGGTTGACGGGCGCTGCAGCCGGGGGTGACGGGCACTGCAGTGGGGGTGATGGGTGCTGCAGGCTGGACGCGATGGTTGTTGCACGCTGGGGATAATGCATGCTGCAGGCTCGGCGTGATGGGTGCTGCAGTCGGGGGTGATGGGTGCTGCCAGCTCGAGGTAATGGGTGCTGCCTGCTCGAGGTAATGGGTGCTGCCGGCTCGAGGTAATGGGTGCTGCAGGCTGGACGTGATGGTTGTTGCAGGCTGGGGATAATGGATGCTGCAGGCCGGGGGTGCTGGGCGCTGCAGGCCGGGGGTGCTGGGCGCTGCAGGCCGGGGGTGCTGGGCGCTGCAGGCCGGGGGTGCTGGGCGCTGCAGGCCGGGGGTGCTGGGCGCTGCAGGCTGAGGGTATTGGGTGCTGCAGGCTGAGGGTGATGGGTGCTGCAGGCTGAGGGTGATGGGCGCTGCAGGCTCTGGGATATGGGCGCTGCAGGCTCTGGGATATGGGCGCTGCAGGCTCTGGGATATGGGCGCTGCAGGCTCTGGGATATGGGCGCTGCAGGCTCTGGGATATGGGCGCTGCAGGCTCTGGGATATGGGCGCTGCAGGCTCTGGGATATGGGTGCTGCAGGCCGAGGGGGATGGGTGCTGCAGGCTGGGGTTGACGGGCGCTGCAGGCTGGGGTTGACGGGCGCTGCAGGCTGGGGTTGACGGGCGCTGCAGGCTGGGGTTGACGGGCGCTGCAAGCTGGGGGTTGACGGGCGCTGCAAGCTGGGGGTTGACGGGCGCTGCAAGCTGGGGGTTGACGGGCGCTGCAAGCTGGGGGTTGACGGGCGCTGCAAGCTGGGGGTGACGGGCACTGCAGGCTGGACGCGATGGTTGTTGCAGGCTGGGGATAATGCATGCTGCAGGCTCGGGGTGATGGGTGCTGCAGTCGGGGGTGATGGGTGCTGCAGGCTGAGGTAATGGGTGCTGCCGGCTGGACGTGATGGTTGTTGCAGGCTGGGGATAATGGATGCTGCAGGCTGGGCAGATGGGTGCTGCAGGCTGAGGGTAATGGGTGCTGCAGGCTGAGGGTAATGGGTGCTGCAGGCTGAGGGTAATGGGTGCTGCAGGCTGAGGGTAATGGGTGCTGCAGGCTAGGGATAATGGATGTTGCAGAGTGTCGAGATGGGTGCTGCAGGCTGGGGATGATGGATGTTGCAGAGTGTCGAGATGGGTGCTGCAGGCTGGGGATGATGTATGTTGCAGGCTGGGGGTGATGGGCGCTGCAGGCCGGAGGTAACGGGTACTGCTGGCTGAGGGTATTGGGGGCTGCAGGCCGGGGGTGATGGGTGCTGCAGGCCGGGGGTGATGGGTGCTGCAGGCTGAGGGTGATGGGTGCTGCAGGCCGAGGGGAATGGGTGCAGCAGGCCGAGGGGAATGGGTGCTGCAGGCTGAGGGTAATGGGTGCTGCAACTGGGAATAATGGGTGCTGCAGGCTGAGGGTAATGGGTGCTGCAACTGGGAATAATGGGTGCTGCAGGCTGGGGATGATGGGTGCTGCAGGCTGGGGATGATGGGTGCTGCAGGCTGGGGGTGATGGGTAATGCAGGCTGGGGGTGATGGGTGCCGCAGACTGGGGGTGATGGGTGCCGCAGACTGGGGGTGATGGGTGCCGCAGGCTGGGGGTGATGGGTGCCGCAGGATGGGGGTGATGGGTGCTGCAGTCTGGGGGTAATGGGTGCTGCAGGCTGGGGGTGATGTGTGCTGCAGGCTGGGGGTGATGGGTGCTGCAGGTTAGGGGTGATGGGTGCTGCAGGCTGGGGGTGATGGGTGCTGCAGGCTGGGGATAATGCGTGCTGTAGGCTGGGGGTGATGGGTGCGGAAGGCTGGGGGTGATGGGTGCTGTAGGCTGGGGGTGATGGGTGCTGCAGGCTGGGGATTGTAGGTGCTGCAGGCTGGGGATGATTTGTGCTGCAGGCTGGGGATGATGTGTGCTGCAGGCTGGGGGTGATGTGTGCTGCAGGCTGGGGGTGATGTGTGCTGCAGGCTGGGGGTGATGGGTGCTGCAGGCTGGGGGTGATGGGTGCTCCAGGCTGCGGGTGATGGGTGCTGCAGGCTGGGGGTGATGGGTGCTGCAGGCTGGGGTGATGGGTGCGGCAGGCTGGGGTGATGGGTGCGGCAGGCTGGGGTGATGGGTGCTGCAGGCTGGGGGTGATGGGTGCTGCAGGCTGGGGGTGATGGGTGCTGCAGGCTGGGGTGATGGGTGCTGCAGGCTGGGGGTGATGGGTGCTGCAGGCTGGGGGTGATGGGTGCTGCAGGCTGGGGGTGATGGGTGCTGCAGGCTGGGGATAATGCGTGCTGCAGTCGGGGGTGATGGTGCGGCAGGCTGGGGGTGATGGGTGCGGCAGGCTGGGGAGGATGGGTGCTGCAGAGTCGGGGAGGATGGGTGCTGCAGAGTCGGGGAGGATGGGTGCTGCAAGCTCGAGGCAATGGGTGCTGCAGGCTGGGGATTGTAGGTGCTGCAGGCTGGGGGTAATGGGTGCTGCAGGCTGGGGGTAATGGGTGCTGCAGTCTGGGGGTAATAGGTGCTGCAGGCTGGGGTAATGGGTGCTGCAGGCTGGGGTGATGGGTGCTGCAGGCTGGGGTGATGGGTGCTGCAGGCTGGGGTGATGGGTGCTGCAGGCTGGGGTGATGGGTGCTGCAGACTGGGGGTGATGGGTGCTGCAGACTGGGGGTGATGTGTGCTGCAGGCTGGGGATGATGTGTGCTGCAGGCTGGGGGTGATGTGTGCTGCAGGCTGGGGGTGATGGGTGCTGTAGGCTGGGGGTGATGGGTGCTGCAGGCTGGGGGTGATGGGTGCTGCAGGCTGGGGGTGATGGGTGCTGCAGGCTGGGGGTGATGGGTGCTGCAGGCTGGGGATGATGGGTGCTGCAGGCTGGGGATGATGGGTGCTGCAGGCTGGGGGTGATGGGTGCTGCAGGCTGGGGTAATGGGTGCTGCAGGCTGGGGGTGATGGGTGCTGCAGGCTGGGGGTGATGGGTGCTGCAGGCTGGGGGTGATGGGTGCTGCAGTCTGGGAGTAACGGGCGCTGCAGGCTGGGGTTGACGGGCGCTGCAGGCTGGGGTTGACGGGCGCTGCAGGCTGGGGTTGACGGGCGCTGCAGGCTGGGGTTGACGGGCGCTGCAGGCTGGGGGTAATGGGTGCTGCAGGCTGGGGTAATGGGTGCTGCAGGCTGGGGTAATGGGTGCTGCAGGCTGGGATAATGGGTGCTGCAGGCTGGGATAATGGGTGCTGCAGGCTGGGGGTGACGGGTGCTGCAGGCTGGGGGTGACGGGCGCTGCAGGCTGGGGGTGACGGGCGCTGCAGGCTGGGGTTGACGGGCGCTGCAGGCTGGGGTTGACGGGCGCTGCAGGCTGGGGTTGACGGGCGCTGCAGGCTGGGGTTGACGGGCGCTGCAGGCTGGGGTTGACGGGCGCTGCAGGCTGGGGTTGACGGGCGCTGCAGGCTGGGGTTGACGGGCGCTGCAGCCGGGGGTGACGGGCACTGCAGTGGGGGTGATGGGTGCTGCAGGCTGGACGCGATGGTTGTTGCACGCTGGGGATAATGCATGCTGCAGGCTCGGCGTGATGGGTGCTGCAGTCGGGGGTGATGGGTGCTGCCAGCTCGAGGTAATGGGTGCTGCCTGCTCGAGGTAATGGGTGCTGCCGGCTCGAGGTAATGGGTGCTGCAGGCTGGACGTGATGGGCGCTGCAGGCTGGACGTGATGGGCGCTGCAGGCTGGACGTGATGGGCGCTGCAGGCCGGGGGTGATGGGCGCTGCAGGCCGGGGGTGATGGGCGCTGCAGGCCGGGGGTGATGGGCGCTGCAGGCCGGGGGTGGTGGGCGCTGCAGGCCGGGGGTGGTGGGCGCTGCAGGCCGGGGGTGGTGGGCGCTGCAGGCCGGGGGTGGTGGGCGCTGCAGTCCGGGGGTGGTGGGCGCTGCAGGCCGGGGGTGGTGGGCGCTGCAGGCCGGGGGTGGTGGGCGCTGCAGGCCGGGGGTGGTGGGCGCTGCAGGCCGGGGGTGCTGGGCGCTGCAGGCCGGGGGTGCTGGGCGCTGCAGGCCGGGGGTGCTGGGCGCTGCAGGCCGGGGGTGCTGGGCGCTGCAGGCCGGGGGTGCTGGGCGCTGCAGGCCGGGGGTGCTGGGCGCTGCAGGCCGGGGGTGCTGGGCGCTGCAGGCCGGGGGTGCTGGGCGCTGCAGGCCGGGGGTGCTGGGCGCTGCAGGCCGGGGGTAACGGGTGCTGCAGGCCGAGGGTATTGGGTGCTGCAGGCCGAGGGTGATGGGTGCTGCAGGCCGAGGGTGATGGGTGCTGCAGGCTGAGGGTGATGGGTGCTGCAGGCTGAGGGTGATGGGCGCTGCAGGCTCTGGGTTATGGGCGCTGCAGGCTCTGGGATATGGGCGCTGCAGGCTCTGGGATATGGGCGCTGCAGGCTCTGGGATATGGGCGCTGCAGGCTCTGGGATATGGGCGCTGCAGGCTCTGGGATATGGGCGCTGCAGGCTCTGGGATATGGGCGCTGCAGGCCGAGGGGGATGGGTGCTGCAGGCTATGGTTGACGGGCGCTGCAGGCTGGGGTTGACGGGCGCTGCAGGCTGGGGTTGACGGGCGCTGCAGGCTGGGGTTGACGGGCGCTGCAAGCTGGGGGTTGACGGGCGCTGCAAGCTGGGGGTTGACGGGCGCTGCAGGCTGGGGGTGACGGGCGCTGCAGGCTGGACGCGATGGTTGTTGCAGGCTGGGGATAATGCATGCTGCAGGCTCGGGGTGATGGGTGCTGCAGTCGGGGGTGATGGGTGCTGCAGGCTGAGGTAATGGGTGCTGCCGGCTGGACGTGATGGTTGTTGCAGGCTGGGGATAATGGATGCTGCAGGCTGGGCAGATGGGTGCTGCAGGCTGAGGGTAATGGGTGCTGCAGGCTGAGGGTAATGGGTGCTGCAGACTGAGGGTAATGGGTGCTGCAGGCTGAGGGTAATGGGTGCTGCAGACTGAGGGTAATGGGTGCTGCAGGCTGGGGATAATGGATGTTGCAGAGTGTCGAGATGGGTGCTCCAGGCTGGGGATGATGTATGTTGCAGGCTGGGGGTGATGGGTGCTGCAGGCTGGGGATAATGCGTGCTGTAGGCTGGGGGTGATGGGTGCGGAAGGCTGGGGGTGATGGGTGCGGAAGGCTGGGGATAATGCGTGCTGTAGGCTGGGGGTGATGGGTGCGGAAGGCTGGGGGTGATGGGTGCGGAAGGCTGGGGGTGATGGGTGCGGAAGGCTGGGGGTGATGGGTGCTGTAGGCTGGGGGTGATGGGTGCTGCAGGCTGGGGATTGTAGGTGCTGCAGGCTGGGGATGATGTGTGCTGCAGGCTGGGGATGATGTGTGCTGCAGGCTGGGGGTGATGGGTGCTGCAGGCTGGGGATGATGGGTGCTGCAGGCTGGGGGTGATGGGTGCTGCAGGCTGGGGGTGATGGGTGCTGCAGGCTGGGGGTGATGGGTGCTGCAGGCTGGGGGTGATGGGTGCTGCAGGCTGGGGATTGTAGGTGCTGCAGGCTGGGGATGATGTGTGCTGCAGGCTGGGGATGATGTGTGCTGTAGGCTGGGGATGATGTGTGCTGCAGGCTGGGGATGATGTGTGCTGCAGGCTGGGGGTGATGGGTGCTGCAGGCTGGGGGTGATGGGTGCTGCAGGCTGGGGATGATGGGTGCTGCAGGCTGGGGGTGATGGGTGCTGCAGGCTGGGGGTGATGGGTGCTGCAGGCTGGGGTGATGGGTGCGGCAGGCTGGGGTGATGGGTGCGGCAGGCTGGGGTGATGGGTGCTGCAGGCTGGGGGTGATGGGTGCTGCAGGCTGGGGGTGATGGGTGCTGCAGGCTGGGGGTGATGGGTGCTGCAGGCTAGGGGTGATGGGTGCTGCAGGCTGGGGATGATGGGTGCTGCAGGCTGGGGGTGATGGGTGCTGCAGGCTGGGGGTGATGGGTGCTGCAGGCTGGGGATAATGCGTGCTGCAGTCGGGGGTGATGGGTGCGGCAGGCTGGGGGTGATGGGTGCGGCAGGCTGGGGAGGATGGGTGCTGCAGAGTCGGGGAGGATGGGTGCTGCAGAGTCGGGGAGGATGGGTGCTGCAAGCTCGAGGCAATGGGTGCTGCAGGCTGGGGATTGTAGGTGCTGCAGGCTGGGGGTAATGGGTGCTGCAGGCTGGGGGTAATGGGTGCTGCAGTCTGGGGGTAATGGGTGCTGCAGGCTGGGGTAATGGGTGCTGCAGGCTGGGGTGATGGGTGCTGCAGGCTGGGGATGATGTGTGCTGCAGGCTGGGGATGATGTGTGCTGCAGGCTGGGGATGATGTGTGCTGCAGGCTGGGGGTGATGTGTGCTGCAGGCTGGGGGTGATGGGTGCTGCAGGCTGGGGGTGATGGGTGCTGCAGGCTGGGGGTGATGGGTGCTGCAGGCTGGGGACGATGGGTGCTGCAGGCTGGGGACGATGGGTGCTGCAGGCTGGGGACGATGGGTGCTGCAGGCTGGGGGTGATGGGTGCTGCAGGCTGGGGGTGATGGGTGCTGCAGGCTGGGGTGATGTGTGCTGCAGGCTGGGGGTGATGGGTGCTGCAGTCTGGGAGTAACGGGCGCTGCAGGCTGGGGTTGACGGGCGCTGCAGGCTGGGGTTGACGGGCGCTGCAGGCTGGGGTTGACGGGCGCTGCAGGCTGGGGTAATGGGTGCTGCAGGCTGGGGTAATGGGTGCTGCAGGCTGGGGTAATGGGTGCTGCAGGCTGGGGTAATGGGTGCTGCAGGCTGGGGGTGATGGGTGCTGCAGTCTGGGGGTGATGGGCGCTGCAGGCTGGGGTTGACGGGCGCTGCAGGCTGGGGTTGACGGGCGCTGCAGGCTGGGGTTGACGGGCGCTGCAGGCTGGGGTTGACGGGCGCTGCAGTGGGGGTGATGGGTGCTGCAGGCTGGACGCGATGGTTGTTGCACGCTGGGGATAATGCATGCTGCAGGCTCGGCGTGATGGGTGCTGCAGTCGGGGGTGATGGGTGCTGCCAGCTCGAGGTAATGGGTGCTGCCGGCTCGAGGTAATGGGTGCTGCAGGCTGGACGTGATGGTTGTTGCAGGCTGGGGATAATGGATGCTGCAGGCCGGGCGTGATGGGCGCTGCAGGCCGGGGGTGATGGGCGCTGCAGGCCGGGGGTGATGGGCGCTGCAGGCCGGGGGTGATGGGCGCTGCAGGCCGGGGGTGATGGGCGCTGCAGGCCGGAGGTAACGGGTGCTGCAGGCCGGAGGGTATTGGGGGCTGCAGGCCGGGGGTGATGGGTGCTGCAGGCTGAGGGTGATGGGTGCTGCAGGCTGAGGGTGATGGGCGCTGCAGGCTCTGGGTTATGGGCGCTGCAGGCTCTGGGTTATGGGCGCTGCAGGCTCTGGGATATGGGCGCTGCAGGCTCTGGGATATGGGCGCTGCAGGCTCTGGGATATGGGCGCTGCAGGCTCTGGGATATGGGCGCTGCAGGCCGAGGGGGATGGGTGCTGCAAGCTGGGGGTGATGGGCGCGGCAGGGTGGGGGAGATGGGTGCTGCAAGCTGGGGGTATTGGGTGCTGCAGTCGGGCATGATGGGTGCTGCAGGCTGGGGGTGATGGGTGCTGCAAGCTGGGGGTGATGGGCGCGGCAGGCTGGGGGTGATGGGCGCTGCAGGGTGGGGGAGATGGGTGCTGCAGGGTGGGGGTGATGGGTGCTGCAGGCTTGAGGCAATGTGTGCTGCTGGCTGGGGATTGTAGGTGCTGCAGGATAGGGGTGATGGGTGCTGCAGACTCTGGGTGATGGGTGCTGCAGATTGGGGGTGATGGGTGCTGCAGGCTGGGGGTGATGGGCGCTGCAAGCTGGGGGTAATGGGTGCTGCAGTCGGGTGTGATGGGTGCTGCAGGCAGGGGATAATGGGTGCTGCAGGCTGGGGTTAATGGGTGCTGCAGGCTGGGGTTAATGGGTGCTGCAGGCTGGGGTTAATGGGTGCTGCAGGCTGGGGTTAATGGGTGCTGCAGGCTGGGGTGATGGGCGCTGCAGGCGGGGGATAATGGGTGCTGCAGGCTGGGGTGATGGGCGCTGCAGGCTGGGGTAAATGGTGCTGCAGGCTGGGGATGATGTGTAATGCAGGCTGGGGGTGATGGGTGCTGCAGGCTAGGGGTGATGGGTGCTGCAGGCTAGGGGTGATGGGTGCTGCAGGCTCTGGGTGATGGGTGCTGCAGGCTGAGGGTGATGGGTGCTGCAGGCGGGGGATGATGGGCGCTGCAGGCGGGGGATGATGGGCGCTGCAGGCTGGGGGTGATGGGCGCTGCAGGCTGGGGGTGATGGGCGCTGCAGGCTGGGGGTGATGGGCGCTGCAGGCTGGGGGTGATGGGTGCTGCAGGCGGGGGATAATGGGTGCTGCAGGCGGGGGATAATGGGTGCTGCAGGCGGGTGATGATGGGCGCTGCAGGCTGGGGGTGATGGGCGCTGCAGGCTGGGGGTGATGGGCGCTGCAGGCTGCGGGTAATGGGCACTGCAGGCTAGGGGTGATGGGTGCTGCAGGCTTTGGGTGATGGGTGCTGCAGGCTGAGGGTAATGGGTGCAGCAGGCTAGGGGTGATGGGTGCTGCAGGCTAGGGGTGATGGGTGCGCAGGCTGAGGGTGATGGGTGCTGCAGGCTGAGGGTAATGGGTGCTGCAGGCTGAGGGTAATGGGTGCTGCAGGCTGAGGGTGATGGGTGCTGCAGGCTGGGGGTGATGGGCGCTGCAGGCTGGGGGTGATGGGCGCTGCAGGCTGGGGGTGATGGGCGCTGCAGGCTGGGGGTGATGGGCGCTGCAGGCTGGGGGTGATGGGCGCTGCAGACTGCGGGTGATGGGCGCTGCAGACTGCGGGTGATGGGCGCTGCAGACTGCGGGTGATGGGCGCTGCAGACTGCGGGTGATGGGCGCTGCAGACTGCGGGTGATGGGCGCTGCAGACTGCGGGTGATGGGCGCTGCAGGCTGGGGGTGATGGGCGCTGCAGGCTGGGGGTGATGGGCGCTGCAGGCTGGAGAGGTGAGTGCTGCAGTCTGGGAGTGATGAGTGCTGCTGTCGGGGGTAATAGTGGGTGCAGGCTGGGGATAATGGGTGCTGCAGGCTGGGGTAAATGGTGCTACAGGCTGGGGATGATGTGTAATGCAGGCTGGGGGTAATGGGCACTGCAGGCTAGGGGTGATGGGTGCTGCAGGCTTTGGGTGATGGGTGCTGCAGGCTGAGGGTAATGGGTGCTGCAGGCTAGGGGTGATGGGTGCTGCAGGCTAGGGGTGATGGGTGCGCAGGCTGAGGGTGATGGGTGCTGCAGGCTGAGGGTAATGGGTGCTGCAGGCTGAGGGTAATGGGTGCTGCAGGCTAGGGGTGATGGGTGCTGCAGGCTCGGGGTGATGGGTGCTGCAGGCTGAGGGTGATGGGTGCTGCAGGCTGGGGGTGATGGGTGCTGCAGGCTAGGGGTGATGGGTGCTGCAGGCTAGGGGTGATGGGTGCTGCAGGCTTTGGGTGATGGGTGCTGCAGGCTAGGGGTGATGGGTGCTGCAGGCTAGGGGTGATGGGTGCGCAGGCTGAGGGTGATGGGTGCTGCAACTGGGAATAATGGGTGCTGCAGGCTGGGGATGATGGGTGCTGCAGGCTCGAGGCAATGGGTGCTGCAGGCTGGGGATTGTAGGTGCTGCAGGCTGGGGGTAATGGGTGCTGCAGTCTGGGAGTGATGGGTGCTGCAGTCTGGGGGTGATGGGTGCTGCAGTCTGGGGGTGATGGGTGCTGCAGGCTGGGGGTGATGGGTGCGGCAGGCTGGGGGTGATGGGTGCGGCAGGCTGGGGGTGATGGGTGCTGCAGGCTGGGGATTGTAGGTGCTGCAGGCTGGGGTGATGTGTGCTGCAGGCTGGGGTGATGTGTGCTGCAGGCTGGAGGTGATGGGTGCTGCAGGCTGGGGGTGATGGGTGCTGCAGGCTGGGGGTGTTGGGTGCTGCAGGCTGGGGGTGATGGGTGCTGCAGGCTGGGGGTGATGTGTGCTGCAGGCTGGGGGTGATGGGTGCTGCAGGCTGGGGGTGATGGGTGCTGCAGGCTGGGGGTGTTGGGTGCTGCAGGCTGGGGATAATGCGTGCTGCAGGCTGGGGGTGATGGGTGCTGCAGGCTGGGGGTGATGGGTGCTGCAGGCTGGGGGTGATGGGCGCTGCAGACTGCGGGTGATGGGCGCTGCAGACTGCGGGTGATGGGCGCTGCAGACTGCGGGTGATGGGCGCTGCAGGCTGGGGGTGATGGGCGCTGCAGGCTGGGGGTGATGGGCGCTGCAGGCTGGGGGTGATGGGCGCTGCAGGCTGGGGGTGATGGGTGCTGCAGGCTGGGGGTGATGGGCGCTGCAGGCTGGGGGTGATGGGTGCTGCTGTCGGGGGGTAATAGGTGGTTCAGTCTGGGGGTAATAGGTGCTTCAGTGTGGTCGTAATGGGTGCTGCAGGCTGGTGTAATGGGTGCTGCAGGCTGGTGTAATGGGTGCTGCAGGCTGGGGGTGATGGGTGCAGCAGGCTGGGGGTGATGGGTGCAGCAGGCGGGGGATAATGGGTGCTGCAGAGTGGAGAGATGGGTGCTGCAGAGTGGAGAGATGGGTGCTGCAGAGTGGAGAGATAGGTGCTGCAGAGTGGAGAGATGGGTGCTGCAGAGTAGAGAGATGGGTGCTGCAGGCTGGGGGATAATGTGTGCTGCAGGCTGGGGGTGATGGGCGCTGCAGGTCGGGGGTGATGGGCGCTGCAGGACGGGGGTGATGGGCGCTGCAGGCCGGAGGTAACGGGTGCTGCAGGCTGAGGGTGATGGGTGCTGCAGGCTGGGGGTGATGGGTGCTGCAGGCTGAGGGTGATGGGTGCTGCAGGCTCAGGTAGATGGGCGCTGCAGGCTGGGGGTGATGGGTGCTGCGGGCTGGGGGTGATGGGTGCTGCAGGCTGGGGATTGTAGGTGCTGCAGTCTGGGGGTGATGGGTGCTGCAGTCTGGGGGTGATGGGTGCTGCAGGCTGGGGGTGATGGGTGCTGCAGGCTGGGGGTGATGGGTGCTGCAGGCTGGGGGTGATGGGTGCGGCAGGCTGGGGGTGATGGGTGCGGCAGGCTGGGGGTGATGGGTGCGGCAGGCTGGGGGTGATGGGTGCTGCATACTGGGGATAATGGGTGCTGCAGGCTGCAGTGATGGGCGATGCAGGGTGGGGGAGATGGGTGCTGCAGGCTGGGGTGATGGGCGCTGCAGGCTGGGGTAAATGGTGCTGCAGTCTGGGGATGATGTGTAATGCAGTCCGGGGTAATGGGCGCTGCAGGCTGGGGTAAATGGTGCTGCAGTCTGGGGATGATGTGTAATGCAGTCCGGGGTAATGGGCGCTGCCGGCTGGGGGTAATGGGCGCTGCCGGCTGGGGGTGATGGGCGCTGCAGGCTGGGGGTGATGGGCGCTGCAGGCTGGGGGTGATGGGCGCTGCAGGCTGGGGGTGATGGGCGCTGCAGGCTGGGGGTGATGGGCGCTGCAGGCTGAGGGTGATGGGCGCTGCAGGCTGGGGGTGATGGGTGCTGCAGGTCCGGGGCAATGGATGCTGCAAGCTGGGGGTATTGGGTGCTGCAGTCGGGCGTGATGGGTGCTGCAAGCTGGGGGTGATGGGCGCGGCAGGCTGGGGGTGATGGGCGCTGAAGGGTGGGGGAGATGGGTGCTGCAAGCTGGGGGTATTGGGTGCTGCAGTCGGGCATGATGGGTGCTGCAGGCTGGGGGTGATGGGTGCTGCAAGCTGGGGGTGATGGGCGCGGCAGGCTGGGGGTGATGGGCGCTGCAGGGTGGGGGAGATGGGTGCTGCAGGGTGGGGGAGATGGGTGCTGCAGGCTTGAGGCAATGTGTGCTGCTGGCTGGGGATTGTAGGTGCTGCAGGATAGGGGTGATGGGTGCTGCAGACTCTGGGTGATGGGTGCTGCAGATTGGGGGTGATGGGTGCTGCAGGCTGGGGGTGATGGGCGCTGCAAGCTGGGGGTAATGGGTGCTGCAGTCGGGTGTGATGGGTGCTGCAGGCAGGGGATAATGGGTGCTGCAGGCTGGGGATAATGGGTGCTGCAGGCTGGGGTTAATGGGTGCTGCAGGCTGGGGTTAATGGGTGCTGCAGGCTGGGGTGATGGGCGCTGCAGGCGGGGGATAATGGGTGCTGCAGGCTGGGGTGATGGGCGCTGCAGGCTGGGGTAAATGGTGCTGCAGGCTGGGGATGATGTGTAATGCAGGCTGGGGGTAATGGGCGCTGCAGGCTGAGGGTAATGGGTGCTGCAGGCTAGGGGTGATGGGTGCTGCAGGCTAGGGGTGATGGGTGCTGCAGGCTAGGGGTGATGGGTGCTGCAGGCTCTGGGTGATGGGTGCTGCAGGCTGAGGGTGATGGGTGCTGCAGGCGGGGGATGATGGGTGCTGCAGGCGGGGGATGATGGGCGCTGCAGGCTGGGGGTGATGGGCGCTGCAGGCTGGGGGTGATGGGCGCTGCAGGCTGGGGGTGATGGGCGCTGCAGGCTGGGGGTGATGGGCGCTGCAGGCTGAGGGTGATGGGTGCTGCAGGCTGAGGGTGATGGGTGCTGCAGGCGGGGGATAATGGGTGCTGCAGGCGGGGGATAATGGGTGCTGCAGGCGGGTGATGATGGGCGCTGCAGGCTGGGGGTGATGGGCGCTGCAGGCTGGGGGTGATGGGCACTGCAGGCTGCGGGTAATGGGCACTGCAGGCTAGGGGTGATGGGTGCTGCAGGCTTTGGGTGATGGGTGCTGCAGGCTGAGGGTAATGGGTGCAGCAGGCTAGGGGTGATGGGTGCTGCAGGCTAGGGGTGATGGGTGCGCAGGCTGAGGGTGATGGGTGCTGCAGGCTGAGGGTAATGGGTGCTGCAGGCTGAGGGTGATGGGTGCTGCAGGCTCAGGTAGATGGGCGCTGCAGGCTGGGGGTGATGGGTGCTGCGGGCTGGGGGTGATGGGTGCTGCAGGCTGGGGGTGATGGGTGCTGCAGGCTGAGGGTGATGGGTGCTGCAGGCTCAGGTAGATGGGCGCTGCAGGCTGGGGGTGATGGGTGCTGCAGGCTGGGGGTGATGGGTGCTGCGGGCTGGGGGTGATGGGTGCTGCAGGCTGGGGATTGTAGGTGCTGCAGTCTGGGGGTGATGGGTGCTGCAGGCTGGGGGTGATGGGTGCTGCAGGCTGGGGGTGATGGGTGCGGCAGGCTGGGGGTGATGGGTGCGGCAGGCTGGGGGTGATGGGTGCGGCAGGCTGGGGGTGATGGGTGCGGCAGGCTGGGGGTGATGGGTGCTGCATACTGGGGATAATGGGTGCTGCAGGCTGCAGTGATGGGCGATGCAGGGTGGGGGAGATGGGTGCTGCAGGCTGGGGTGATGGGCGCTGCAGGCTGGGGTAAATGGTGCTGCAGTCTGGGGATGATGTGTAATGCAGTCCGGGGTAATGGGCGCTGCAGGCTGGGGTAAATGGTGCTGCAGTCTGGGGATGATGTGTAATGCAGTCCAGGGTAATGGGCGCTGCCGGCTGGGGGTAATGGGCGCTGCAGGCTGGGGGTAATGGGCGCTGCAGGCTGGGGGTAATGGGCGCTGCAGGCTGAGGGTGATGGGCGATGCAGGCTGGGGGTGATGGGCGCTGCAGGCTGGGGGTGATGGGTGCTGCAGGTCCGGGGCAATGGATGCTGCAAGCTGGGGGTATTGGGTGCTGCAGTCGGGCGTGATGGGTGCTGCAGGCTGGGGGTGATGGGTGCTGCAAGCTGGGGGTGATGGGCGCGGCAGGCTGGGGGTGATGGGCGCTGAAGGGTGGGGGAGATGGGTGCTGCAAGCTGGGGGTATTGGGTGCTGCAGTCGGGCATGATGGGTGCTGCAGGCTGGGGGTGATGGGTGCTGCAAGCTGGGGGTGATGGGCGCGGCAGGCTGGGGGTGATGGGCGCGGCAGGGTGGGGGAGATGGGTGCTGCAGGGTGGGGGAGATGGGTGCTGCAGGGTGGGGGAGATGGGTGCTGCAGGCTTGAGGCAATGTGTGCTGCTGGCTGGGGATTGTAGGTGCTGCAGGATAGGGGTGATGGGTGCTGCAGACTCTGGGTGATGGGTGCTGCAGATTGGGGGTGATGGGTGCTGCAGGCTGGGGGTGATGGGCGCTGCAAGCTGGGGGTAATGGGTGCTGCAGTCGGGTGTGATGGGTGCTGCAGGCGTGGGGATAATGGGTGCTGCAGGCTGGGGATAATGGGTGCTGCAGGCTGGGGTTAATGGGTGCTGCAGGCTGGGGTTAATGGGTGCTGCAGGCTGGGGTGATGGGCGCTGCAGGCGGGGGATAATGGGTGCTGCAGGCTGGGGTGATGGGCGCTGCAGGCTGGGGTAAATGGTGCTGCAGGCTGGGGATGATGTGTAATGCAGGCTGGGGGTAATGGGCGCTGCAGGCTGAGGGTAATGGGTGCTGCAGGCTAGGGGTGATGGGTGCTGCAGGCTAGGGGTGATGGGTGCTGCAGGCTCTGGGTGATGGGTGCTGCAGGCTGAGGGTGATGGGTGCTGCAGGCGGGGGATGATGGGCGCTGCAGGCGGGGGGTGATGGGCGCTGCAGGCTGGGTGTGATGGGCGCTGCAGGCTGGGGGTGATGGGCGCTGCAGGCTGAGGGTGATGGGCGCTGCAGGCTGAGGGTGATGGGTGCTGCAGGCGGGGGATAATGGGTGCTGCAGGCGGGGGATAATGGGTGCTGCAGGCGGGTGATGATGGGCGCTGCAGGCTGGGGGTGATGGGCGCTGCAGGCTGGGGGTGATGGGCACTGCAGGCTGCGGGTAATGGGCACTGCAGGCTAGGGGTGATGGGTGCTGCAGGCTTTGGGTGATGGGTGCTGCAGGCTGAGGGTAATGGGTGCAGCAGGCTAGGGGTGATGGGTGCTGCAGGCTAGGGGTGATGGGTGCGCAGGCTGAGGGTGATGGGTGCTGCAGGCTGAGGGTAATGGGTGCTGCAGGCTGAGGGTAATGGGTGCTGCAGGCTGAGGGTGATGGGTGCTGCAGGCTGGGGGTGATGGGCGCTGCAGGCTGGGGGTGATGGGCGCTGCAGGCTGGGGGTGATGGGCGCTGCAGACTGCGGGTGATGGGCGCTGCAGACTGCGGGTGATGGGCGCTGCAGACTGCGGGTGATGGGCGCTGCAGGCTGCGGGTGATGGGCGCTGCAGGCTGCGGGTGATGGGCGCTGCAGGCTGCGGGTGATGGGCGCTGCAGGCTGGGGGTGATGGGCGCTGCAGGCTGGGGGTGATGGGCGCTGCAGGCTGGGGGTGATGGGCGCTGCAGGCTGGAGAGGTGAGTGCTGCAGTCTGGGAGTGATGAGTGCTGCTGTCGGGGGTAATAGTGGGTGCAGGCTGGGGATAATGGGTGCTGCAGGCTGGGGTAAATGGTGCTACAGGCTGGGGATGATGTGTAATGCAGGCTGGGGGTAATGGGCACTGCAGGCTAGGGGTGATGGGTGCTGCAGGCTTTGGGTGATGGGTGCTGCAGGCTGAGGGTAATGGGTGCTGCAGGCTAGGGGTGATGGGTGCTGCAGGCTAGGGGTGATGGGTGCGCAGGCTGAGGGTGATGGGTGCTGCAGGCTGAGGGTAATGGGTGCTGCAGGCTGAGGGTAATGGGTGCTGCAGGCTAGGGGTGATGGGTGCTGCAGGCTCGGGGTGATGGGTGCTGCAGGCTCGGGGTGATGGCTGCTGCAGGCTGAGGGTGATGGGTGCTGCAGGCTAGGGGTGATGGGTGCTGCAGGCTGGGGGTGATGGGTGCTGCGGGCTGGGGATGATGTGTAATGCAGGCTGGGGGTGATGGGCACTGCAGGCTAGGGGTGATGGGTGCTGCAGGCTAGGGGTGATGGGTGCTGCAGGCTTTGGGTGATGGGTGCTGCAGGCTAGGGGTGATGGGTGCTGCAGGCTAGGGGTGATGGGTGCGCAGGCTGAGGGTGATGGGTGCTGCAGGCTGAGGGTAATGGGTGCTGCAGGCTGAGGGTAATGGGTGCTGCAGGCTAGGGGTGATGGGTGCTGCAGGCTCGGGGTGATGGCTGCTGCAGGCTGAGGGTGATGGGTGCTGCAGGCTAGGGGTAATGGGTGCTGCGGGCTGGGGATGATGTGTAATGCAGGCTGGGGGTGATGGGCACTGCAGGCTAGGGGTGATGGGCGCTGCAGGCTAGGGGTGATGGGTGCTGCAGGCTTTGGGTGATGGGTGCTGCAGGCTAGGGGTGATGGGTGCTGCAGGCTAGGGGTGATGGGTGCGCAGGCTGAGGGTGATGGGTGCTGCAGGCTGAGGGTAATGGGTGCTGCAGGCTGAGGGTAATGGGTGCTGCAGGCTGAGGGTGATGGGTGCTGCAGGCTAGGGATGATGGGTGCTGCAGGTCCGGGGCAATGGGTGTTGCAGGCTGGGGATTGTAGGTGCTGCAGACTGGAGGTAATGGGTGCTGCATACTGGGGATAATGGGTGCTGCATACTGGGGATAATGGGTGCTGCATACTGGGGAGATGGGTGCTGCAGGCTGGGGATGATGTGTAATACAGGCTGGGGGATAATGGGTGCTGCAGGCTGGGGGTGATGGGTGCTGCAGGCTGGGGGTGATGGGTGCTGCAGGCTGGGGGTGATGGGTGCTGCAGGCGGGGGATAATGGGTGCTGCAGGCTGGGGGTGATGGGTGCTGCAGGCTGGGGGTGATGGGTGCTGCAGGCTGGGGGTGATGGGTGCTGCAGGCTGGGCGTGATGGCGCTGCAGGCTGGGGGTGATGGGCGCTGCAGGCTGGGGGTAGTGGGCGCAGCAGGCTGGGGGTAGTGGGCGCTGCAGGCGGGGGGTAGTGGGAGATGCAGGTTGGGGAGTTGGGTGCTGAAGGCTGAGGGTGATGGGTGCTGCAGGGTGGAGAAGTGGGTGCTGCAGGCTGGAGAAGTGGGTGCTGTAGCCTGGGGATGATGGGTGCTGCAGGGTGGGGGAGATGGGTGATGCAGTCTGGGGATGATGGGTGCTGCAGGCTGTGGGTGATGTGTGCTGCAGGCTGTGGGTGATGTGTGCTGCAGGCTGGGGGTGATGTGTGCTGCAGGCTGGGGGTGATGTGTGCTGCAGGCTGGGGGTGATGTGTGCTGCAGGCTGGGGGTGATGTGTGCTGCAGGCTGGGGGTGATGGGTGCTGCAGGCTGGGGGTGATGGGTGCTGCAGGCTGGGGGTGATGGGTGCTGCAGGCTGGGGGTGATGGGTGCTGCAGGCTGGAGAGGTGGGTGCTGCAGTCTGGGAGTGATGGGTGCTGCTGTCGGGAGTAATAGGGGGTGCAGGCTGTGGGTAATGGGTGCTGCAGGCTGGGGGTAATGGGTGCTGCAGGCTGGGGTGATGGGCGCTGCAGGTTGGGGTAAATGGTGCTGCAGGCTGGGCGTGGTGGGTTCTGCAGGCTGAGGTAACGGGTGCTGCAGGCAGGGGATAAGGAGTGCTGCAGGCTGGGGGTGATGGGTGCTGCAAGCTGGGGGTAATGGTTGATGCAGTGGGCGTGATGGGTGCTGCAGGCTGGGGGTTATGGGTGCTGCAGACTGGGGGTGATGGGGGCTGCAGGCTGGGGGTTATGGGTGCTGCAGACTGGGGGTGATGGGGGCTGCAGGCTGGGGGTAATGGGCGCTGCAGGCTGGGGGTTAATGGGTGCTGCAGGCTGGGGGGTAATGGGTGCTGCAGGCTGGGGGTGTTGGGTGCTGCAGGCTGGGGATAATGCGTGCTGCAGGCTGGGGGTGATGGGTGCTGCAGGCTGGGGGTGATGGGTGCTGCAGGCTGGGGGTGATGGGCGCTGCAGACTGCGGGTGATGGGCGCTGCAGACTGCGGGTGATGGGCGCTGCAGGCTGGGGGTGATGGGCGCTGCAGGCTGGGGGTGATGGGCGCTGCAGGCTGGGGGTGATGGGCGCTGCAGGCTGGGGGTGATGGGCGCTGCAGGCTGGGGGTGATGGGTGCTGCAGGCTGGGGGTGATGGGCGCTGCAGGCTGGGGGTGATGGGTGCTGCTGTCGGGGGGTAATAGGTGGTTCAGTCTGGGGGTAATAGGTGCTTCAGTGTGGTCGTAATGGGTGCTGCAGGCTGGTGTAATGGGTGCTGCAGGCTGGTGTAATGGGTGCTGCAGGCTGGGGGTGATGGGTGCAGCAGGCTGGGGGTGATGGGTGCAGCAGGCGGGGGATAATGGGTGCTGCAGAGTGGAGAGATGGGTGCTGCAGAGTGGAGAGATGGGTGCTGCAGAGTGGAGAGATAGGTGCTGCAGAGTGGAGAGATGGGTGCTGCAGAGTAGAGAGATGGGTGCTGCAGGCTGGGGGATAATGTGTGCTGCAGGCTGGGGGTGATGGGCGCTGCAGGTCGGGGGTGATGGGCGCTGCAGGACGGGGGTGATGGGCGCTGCAGGCCGGAGGTAACGGGTGCTGCAGGCTGAGGGTGATGGGTGCTGCAGGCTGGGGGTGATGGGTGCTGCAGGCTGAGGGTGATGGGTGCTGCAGGCTCAGGTAGATGGGCGCTGCAGGCTGGGGGTGATGGGTGCTGCGGGCTGGGGGTGATGGGTGCTGCAGGCTGGGGATTGTAGGTGCTGCAGTCTGGGGGTGATGGGTGCTGCAGTCTGGGGGTGATGGGTGCTGCAGTCTGGGGGTGATGGGTGCTGCAGGCTGGGGGTGATGGGTGCTGCAGGCTGGGGGTGATGGGTGCGGCAGGCTGGGGGTGATGGGTGCGGCAGGCTGGGGGTGATGGGTGCGGCAGGCTGGGGGTGATGGGTGCTGCATACTGGGGATAATGGGTGCTGCAGGCTGCAGTGATGGGCGATGCAGGGTGGGGGAGATGGGTGCTGCAGGCTGGGGTGATGGGCGCTGCAGGCTGGGGTAAATGGTGCTGCAGTCTGGGGATGATGTGTAATGCAGTCCGGGGTAATGGGCGCTGCAGGCTGGGGTAAATGGTGCTGCAGTCTGGGGATGATGTGTAATGCAGTCCGGGGTAATGGGCGCTGCCGGCTGGGGGTGATGGGCGCTGCCGGCTGGGGGTGATGGGCGCTGCCGGCTGGGGGTGATGGGCGCTGCCGGCTGGGGGTGATGGGCGCTGCCGGCTGGGGGTGATGGGCGCTGCAGGCTGGGGGTGATGGGCGCTGCAGGCTGGGGGTGATGGGCGCTGCAGGCTGGGGGTGATGGGCGCTGCAGGCTGAGGGTGATGGGCGCTGCAGGCTGGGGGTGATGGGTGCTGCAGGTCCGGGGCAATGGATGCTGCAAGCTGGGGGTATTGGGTGCTGCAGTCGGGCGTGATGGGTGCTGCAAGCTGGGGGTGATGGGCGCGGCAGGCTGGGGGTGATGGGCGCTGAAGGGTGGGGGAGATGGGTGCTGCAAGCTGGGGGTATTGGGTGCTGCAGGCTGGGGGTGATGGGTGCTGCAAGCTGGGGGTGATGGGCGCGGCAGGCTGGGGGTGATGGGCGCTGCAGGGTGGGGGAGATGGGTGCTGCAGGGTGGGGGAGATGGGTGCTGCAGGCTTGAGGCAATGTGTGCTGCTGGCTGGGGATTGTAGGTGCTGCAGGATAGGGGTGATGGGTGCTGCAGACTCTGGGTGATGGGTGCTGCAGATTGGGGGTGATGGGTGCTGCAGGCTGGGGGTGATGGGCGCTGCAAGCTGGGGGTAATGGGTGCTGCAGTCGGGTGTGATGGGTGCTGCAGGCAGGGGATAATGGGTGCTGCAGGCTGGGGATAATGGGTGCTGCAGGCTGGGGTTAATGGGTGCTGCAGGCTGGGGTTAATGGGTGCTGCAGGCTGGGGTGATGGGCGCTGCAGGCGGGGGATAATGGGTGCTGCAGGCTGGGGTGATGGGCGCTGCAGGCTGGGGTAAATGGTGCTGCAGGCTGGGGATGATGTGTAATGCAGGCTGGGGGTAATGGGCGCTGCAGGCTGAGGGTAATGGGTGCTGCAGGCTAGGGGTGATGGGTGCTGCAGGCTAGGGGTGATGGGTGCTGCAGGCTAGGGGTGATGGGTGCTGCAGGCTCTGGGTGATGGGTGCTGCAGGCTGAGGGTGATGGGTGCTGCAGGCGGGGGATGATGGGTGCTGCAGGCGGGGGATGATGGGCGCTGCAGGCTGGGGGTGATGGGCGCTGCAGGCTGGGGGTGATGGGCGCTGCAGGCTGGGGGTGATGGGCGCTGCAGGCTGGGGGTGATGGGCGCTGCAGGCTGAGGGTGATGGGTGCTGCAGGCTGAGGGTGATGGGTGCTGCAGGCGGGGGATAATGGGTGCTGCAGGCGGGGGATAATGGGTGCTGCAGGCGGGTGATGATGGGCGCTGCAGGCTGGGGGTGATGGGCGCTGCAGGCTGGGGGTGATGGGCACTGCAGGCTGCGGGTAATGGGCACTGCAGGCTAGGGGTGATGGGTGCTGCAGGCTTTGGGTGATGGGTGCTGCAGGCTGAGGGTAATGGGTGCAGCAGGCTAGGGGTGATGGGTGCTGCAGGCTAGGGGTGATGGGTGCGCAGGCTGAGGGTGATGGGTGCTGCAGGCTGAGGGTAATGGGTGCTGCAGGCTGAGGGTGATGGGTGCTGCAGGCTCAGGTAGATGGGCGCTGCAGGCTGGGGGTGATGGGTGCTGCGGGCTGGGGGTGATGGGTGCTGCAGGCTGGGGGTGATGGGTGCTGCAGGCTGAGGGTGATGGGTGCTGCAGGCTCAGGTAGATGGGCGCTGCAGGCTGGGGGTGATGGGTGCTGCAGGCTGGGGGTGATGGGTGCTGCGGGCTGGGGGTGATGGGTGCTGCAGGCTGGGGATTGTAGGTGCTGCAGTCTGGGGGTGATGGGTGCTGCAGGCTGGGGGTGATGGGTGCTGCAGGCTGGGGGTGATGGGTGCGGCAGGCTGGGGGTGATGGGTGCGGCAGGCTGGGGGTGATGGGTGCGGCAGGCTGGGGGTGATGGGTGCGGCAGGCTGGGGGTGATGGGTGCTGCATACTGGGGATAATGGGTGCTGCAGGCTGCAGTGATGGGCGATGCAGGGTGGGGGAGATGGGTGCTGCAGGCTGGGGTGATGGGCGCTGCAGGCTGGGGTAAATGGTGCTGCAGTCTGGGGATGATGTGTAATGCAGTCCGGGGTAATGGGCGCTGCAGGCTGGGGTAAATGGTGCTGCAGTCTGGGGATGATGTGTAATGCAGTCCAGGGTAATGGGCGCTGCCGGCTGGGGGTAATGGGCGCTGCAGGCTGGGGGTAATGGGCGCTGCAGGCTGGGGGTAATGGGCGCTGCAGGCTGGGGGTAATGGGCGCTGCAGGCTGGGGGTAATGGGCGCTGCAGGCTGGGGGTAATGGGCGCTGCAGGCTGAGGGTGATGGGCGATGCAGGCTGGGGGTGATGGGCGCTGCAGGCTGGGGGTGATGGGTGCTGCAGGTCCGGGGCAATGGATGCTGCAAGCTGGGGGTATTGGGTGCTGCAGTCGGGCGTGATGGGTGCTGCAGGCTGGGGGTGATGGGCGCGGCAGGCTGGGGGTGATTGTCGCTGAAGGGTGGGGGAGATGGGTGCTGCAAGCTGGGGGTATTGGGTGCTGCAGTCGGGCATGATGGGTGCTGCAGGCTGGGGGTGATGGGTGCTGCAAGCTGGGGGTGATGGGCGCGGCAGGCTGGGGGTGATGGGCGCGGCAGGCTGGGGGAGATGGGTGCTGCAGGGTGGGGGAGATGGGTGCTGCAGGGTGGGGGAGATGGGTGCTGCAGGCTTGAGGCAATGTGTGCTGCTGGCTGGGGATTGTAGGTGCTGCAGGATAGGGGTGATGGGTGCTGCAGACTCTGGGTGATGGGTGCTGCAGATTGGGGGTGATGGGTGCTGCAGGCTGGGGGTGATGGGCGCTGCAAGCTGGGGGTAATGGGTGCTGCAGTCGGGTGTGATGGGTGCTGCAGGCGTGGGGATAATGGGTGCTGCAGGCTGGGGATAATGGGTGCTGCAGGCTGGGGTTAATGGGTGCTGCAGGCTGGGGTTAATGGGTGCTGCAGGCTGGGGTGATGGGCGCTGCAGGCGGGGGATAATGGGTGCTGCAGGCTGGGGTGATGGGCGCTGCAGGCTGGGGTAAATGGTGCTGCAGGCTGGGGATGATGTGTAATGCAGGCTGGGGGTAATGGGCGCTGCAGGCTGAGGGTAATGGGTGCTGCAGGCTAGGGGTGATGGGTGCTGCAGGCTAGGGGTGATGGGTGCTGCAGGCTAGGGGTGATGGGTGCTGCAGGCTCTGGGTGATGGGTGCTGCAGGCTGAGGGTGATGGGTGCTGCAGGCGGGGGATGATGGGCGCTGCAGGCGGGGGGTGATGGGCGCTGCAGGCTGGGTGTGATGGGCGCTGCAGGCTGGGGGTGATGGGCGCTGCAGGCTGAGGGTGATGGGCGCTGCAGGCTGAGGGTGATGGGTGCTGCAGGCGGGGGATAATGGGTGCTGCAGGCGGGGGATAATGGGTGCTGCAGGCGGGTGATGATGGGCGCTGCAGGCTGGGGGTGATGGGCGCTGCAGGCTGGGTGTGATGGGCACTGCAGGCTGCGGGTAATGGGCACTGCAGGCTAGGGGTGATGGGTGCTGCAGGCTTTGGGTGATGGGTGCTGCAGGCTGAGGGTAATGGGTGCAGCAGGCTAGGGGTGATGGGTGCTGCAGGCTAGGGGTGATGGGTGCGCAGGCTGAGGGTGATGGGTGCTGCAGGCTGAGGGTAATGGGTGCTGCAGGCTGAGGGTAATGGGTGCTGCAGGCTGAGGGTGATGGGTGCTGCAGGCTGGGGGTGATGGGCGCTGCAGGCTGGGGGTGATGGGCGCTGCAGGCTGGGGGTGATGGGCGCTGCAGACTGCGGGTGATGGGCGCTGCAGACTGCGGGTGATGGGCGCTGCAGACTGCGGGTGATGGGCGCTGCAGGCTGCGGGTGATGGGCGCTGCAGGCTGCGGGTGATGGGCGCTGCAGGCTGGGGGTGATGGGCGCTGCAGGCTGGGGGTGATGGGCGCTGCAGGCTGGGGGTGATGGGCGCTGCAGGCTGGAGAGGTGAGTGCTGCAGTCTGGGAGTGATGAGTGCTGCTGTCGGGGGTAATAGTGGGTGCAGGCTGGGGATAATGGGTGCTGCAGGCTGGGGTAAATGGTGCTACAGGCTGGGGATGATGTGTAATGCAGGCTGGGGGTAATGGGCACTGCAGGCTAGGGGTGATGGGTGCTGCAGGCTTTGGGTGATGGGTGCTGCAGGCTGAGGGTAATGGGTGCTGCAGGCTAGGGGTGATGGGTGCTGCAGGCTAGGGGTGATGGGTGCGCAGGCTGAGGGTGATGGGTGCTGCAGGCTGAGGGTAATGGGTGCTGCAGGCTGAGGGTAATGGGTGCTGCAGGCTAGGGGTGATGGGTGCTGCAGGCTCGGGGTGATGGGTGCTGCAGGCTCGGGGTGATGGCTGCTGCAGGCTGAGGGTGATGGGTGCTGCAGGCTAGGGGTGATGGGTGCTGCAGGCTGGGGGTGATGGGTGCTGCGGGCTGGGGATGATGTGTAATGCAGGCTGGGGGTGATGGGCACTGCAGGCTAGGGGTGATGGGTGCTGCAGGCTAGGGGTGATGGGTGCTGCAGGCTTTGGGTGATGGGTGCTGCAGGCTAGGGGTGATGGGTGCTGCAGGCTAGGGGTGATGGGTGCGCAGGCTGAGGGTGATGGGTGCTGCAGGCTGAGGGTAATGGGTGCTGCAGGCTGAGGGTAATGGGTGCTGCAGGCTAGGGGTGATGGGTGCTGCAGGCTCGGGGTGATGGCTGCTGCAGGCTGAGGGTGATGGGTGCTGCAGGCTAGGGGTGATGGATGCTGCATACTGGGGGTAATGGGTGCTGCGGGCTGGGGATGATGTGTAATGCAGGCTGGGGGTGATGGGCACTGCAGGCTAGGGGTGATGGGCGCTGCAGGCTAGGGGTGATGGGCGCTGCAGGCTAGGGGTGATGGGTGCTGCAGGCTTTGGGTGATGGGTGCTGCAGGCTAGGGGTGATGGGTGCTGCAGGCTAGGGGTGATGGGTGCGCAGGCTGAGGGTGATGGGTGCTGCAGGCTGAGGGTAATGGGTGCTGCAGGCTGAGGGTAATGGGTGCTGCAGGCTGAGGGTGATGGGTGCTGCAGGCTAGGGATGATGGGTGCTGCAGGTCCGGGGCAATGGGTGTTGCAGGCTGGGGATTGTAGGTGCTGCAGACTGGAGGTAATGGGTGCTGCATACTGGGGATAATGGGTGCTGCATACTGGGGATAATGGGTGCTGCATACTGGGGAGATGGGTGCTGCAGGCTGGGGATGATGTGTAATACAGGCTGGGGGATAATGGGTGCTGCAGGCTGGGGGTGATGGGTGCTGCAGGCTGGGGGTGATGGGTGCTGCAGGCTGGGGGTGATGGGTGCTGCAGGCTGGGGGTGATGGGTGCTGCAGGCGGGGGATAATGGGTGCTGCAGGCTGGGGGTGATGGGTGCTGCAGGCTGGGGGTGATGGGTGCTGCAGGCTGGGGGTGATGGGTGCTGCAGGCTGGGGGTGATGGGTGCTGCAGGCTGGGCGTGATGGCGCTGCAGGCTGGGGGTGATGGGCGCTGCAGGCTGGGGGTAGTGGGCGCAGCAGGCTGGGGGTAGTGGGCGCTGCAGGCGGGGGGTAGTGGGAGATGCAGGTTGGGGAGTTGGGTGCTGAAGGCTGAGGGTGATGGGTGCTGCAGGGTGGAGAAGTGGGTGCTGCAGGCTGGAGAAGTGGGTGCTGTAGCCTGGGGATGATGGGTGCTGCAGGGTGGGGGAGATGGGTGATGCAGTCTGGGGATGATGGGTGCTGCAGGCTGTGGGTGATGTGTGCTGCAGGCTGTGGGTGATGTGTGCTGCAGGCTGGGGGTGATGTGTGCTGCAGGCTGGGGGTGATGTGTGCTGCAGGCTGGGGGTGATGTGTGCTGCAGGCTGGGGGTGATGGGTGCTGCAGGCTGGGGGTGATGGGTGCTGCAGGCTGGGGGTGATGGGTGCTGCAGGCTGGGGGTGATGGGTGCTGCAGGCTGGAGAGGTGGGTGCTGCAGTCTGGGAGTGATGGGTGCTGCTGTCGGGAGTAATAGGGGGTGCAGGCTGTGGGTAATGGGTGCTGCAGGCTGGGGGTAATGGGTGCTGCAGGCTGGGGTGATGGGCGCTGCAGGTTGGGGTAAATGGTGCTGCAGGCTGGGCGTGGTGGGTTCTGCAGGCTGAGGTAACGGGTGCTGCAGGCAGGGGATAAGGAGTGCTGCAGGCTGGGGGTGATGGGTGCTGCAAGCTGGGGGTAATGGTTGATGCAGTGGGCGTGATGGGTGCTGCAGTCGGGCGTGATGGGTGCTGCAGGCTGGGGGTTATGGGTGCTGCAGACTGGGGGTGATGGGGGCTGCAGGCTGGGGGTAATGGGCGCTGCAGGCTGGGGGTTAATGGGTGCTGCAGGCTGGGGGGTAATGGGTGCTGCAGGCTGGGGGGTAATGGGTGCTGCAGTCTGGGGATGATGGGTGCTGCAGTCTGGGGGTGATGGGTGCTGCAGGCTGGGGGTGATGGGTGCTGCAGGCTGGGGGTGATGGGTGCTGCAGGCTGGGGGTGATGGGTGCTGCAGGCTGGGGATAATGGGTGCTGCAGGGTGGGGGAGATGGGTGCTGCAGTCTGGGGATGATGGGTAATGCAGGGTGGTGGAGATGGGTGCTGCAGGCTGAGGGTGATGGGTGCTGCAGGCTAGGGGCGATGGGTGATGCAGGGTGGGGGAGGTGGGTGCTGCAAGGTGGGGGAGATGGGTGCTGCAGGCTCGAGGCAATGGGTGCTGCAGGCTGGGGATGATGGGTGCTGCAGGCCTGGAGTGATGGGTACTGCAGGCTGGGGGTAATGGGTGCTGCTGGCTGGGTTGATGGGTGCTGCAGGCTGGGTTGATGGGTGCTGCAGGCTGGGGGTGATGGGTGCGGCAGGCTGGGGGTGATGGGTGCGGCAGGCTGGGGTTTAATGGGTGCTGCTGTCGGGGGTAAAAGGGGTGCAGTCTGGGGGTGATGGGTGCTGCAGTCTGGGGGTGATGGGTGCTGCAGTCTGGGGGTGATGGGGGCTGCAGGCTAGGGATAATGGGTGCTGCAGGCTAGGGATAATGGGTGCTGCAGGCTGTGGTAGTGGGTGCTGCAGACTAGGGGTAGTGGGTGCTGCAGGTTGGGGTGATGGGTGCTGCAGGCTGGGGGTGATGGGTGCTGCAGGCTGGGGGTGATGGGTGCTGCAGGCTGGGAGTGATGGGTGCTGCAGGCTGGGGGTAGTGGGTGCTGCAGTGTGGTGAGATGGGTGCTGCCGGCTGGGGTAATGGGTGCTGCAGGTTGGGGATAATAGGTGCTGCAGGCTAGGGGTAGTGGGTGCTGCAGGCTGGGGGTAGTGGGTGCTGCAGGCGGGAATAATGGGTGCTGCAGGCTGGGGGTGATGGGTGCTGCAGGCTGGGGGTAGTGGGTGCTGCAGGCGGGAATAATGGGTGCTGCAGGCTGGGGGTGATGGGTGCTGCAGGCTGGGGGTAATAGGTGCTGCAGGGTGGAGAGATGGGTGCTGCAGGGTGGAGAGATGGGTGCTGCAGGGTGGAGAGATGGTTGCTGCAGGCTGGGGGTGATAGGTGCTGCAGGCTGGGGATAATGGGTGCTGCAGGCTGGGGATAATGGGTGCTGTAGGCTAGGGGTAATGGGTGCTGTAGGCTAGGGGTAATGGGTGCTGAAGGCTGGGGATAATGGGTGCTGCAGAGTGGAGAGATGGGTGCTGCAGGCTGGGGTAATGGGTGCTGCAGGATGGAGAGATGGTGCTGCAGGCTGGGGATGATGGGTGCTGCAGAGTGAAGAGATGGGTGCTGCAGGCTGGGGAGATGGGTGCTGCAGGGTGGGGATAATGGGTGCTGCAGGTGTGGGGATAATGGGTGCTGCAGGCTGTGGGTAATGGGTGTTGCAGGCGGGAATAATGGGTGCTGCAGGCTGGGGGTGATGGGTGCTGCAGTCGGGGGTGATGGGTGCTGCAGTCGGGGTGATGGGTGCTGCAGTCGGGGGTGATGGGTGCTGCAGGCGGAGGGTAATGGGTGCTGCAGGGTGGGGATAATGGGTGCTGAAGGCTGGGGTAATGGGTGCTGCAGAGTGGGGATAATGGGGGCTGCAGTCGGGGGTAATGGGTGCTGGAGGCTGGGGGTAATGGGTGCTGCAGAGTGGAAAGATGGGTGGTGTAGGGTGGTTATAATGGATGCTGCATCCTGGGGATAATGGGTGCTGCCGGCTGGGGGTGATGGGTGCTGCCGGCTGGGGGTGATGGGCGCTGCAGGCTGGGGGTGATGGGCGCTGCAGGCTGGGGGTGATGGGCGCTGCAGGCTGGGGGTGATGGGCGCTGCAGGCTGGGGGTGATGGGTGCTGCAGGTTGGAGAGGTGGGTGCTGCAGTCGGGAGTGATGGGTGCTGCTGTCGGGAGTAATAGGGGGTGCAGGCTGTGGGTAATGGGTGCTGCAGGCTGGGGGTAATGGGTGCTGCAGGCTGGGGATAATGGGTGCTGCAGGCTGGGGTGATGGGCGCTGCAGGTTGGGGTAAATGGTGCTGCAGGCTGGGCGTGGTGGGTTCTGCAGGCTGAGGTAACGGGTGCTGCAGGCAGGGGATAAGGAGTGCTGCAGGCTGGGGGTGATGGGTGCTGCAAGCTGGGGGTAATGGGTGCTGCAAGCTGGGGGTAATGGTTGATGCAGTGGGCGTAATGGGTGCTGCAGTCGGGCGTGATGGGTGCTGCAGGCTGGGGGTTATGGGTGCTGCAGACGGGGTGATGGGGGCTGCAGGCTGGGGGTAATGGGCGCTGCAGGCTGGGGGTTAATGGGTGCTGCAGGCTGGGGGTTAATGGGTGCTGCAGGCTGGGGGTTAATGGGTGCTGCAGGCTGGGGGGTAATGGGTGCTGCAGGCTGGGGGGTAATGGGTGCTGCAGTCTGGGGATGATGGGTGATGCAGGGTGGGGGAGATGGGTGCTGCAGGCTGGGGGTGATGGGTGCTGCAGGCTGGGGGTGATGGGTGCTGCAGGCTGGGGATAATGGGTGCTGCAGGGTGGGGGAGATGGGTGCTGCAGTCTGGGGATGATGGGTAATGCAGGGTGGTGGAGATGGGTGCTGCAGGCTGAGGGTGATGGGTGCTGCAGGCTAGGGGCGATGGGTGATGCAGGGTGGGGGAGGTGGGTGCTGCAAGGTGGGGGAGATGGGTGCTGCAGGCTCGGGGTGATGGGTGCTGCAGTCTGGGGTTGATGGGGGCTGCAGGCTAGGGATAATGGGTGCTGCAGGCTAGGGATAATGGGTGCTGCAGGCTGTGGTAATGGGTGCTGCAGACTAGGGGTAGTGGGTGCTGCAGGTTGGGGTGATGGGTGCTGCAGTCGGGGGTGATGGGTGCTGCAGGCGGAGGGTAATGGGTGCTGCAGGGTGGGGATAATGGGTGCTGAAGGCTGGGGTAATGGGTGCTGCAGGGTGGGGATAATGGGGGCTGCAGTCGGGGGTAATGGGTGCTGGAGGCTGGGGGTAATGGGTGCTGCAGAGTGGAAAGATGGGTGGTGTAGGGTGGTTATAATGGATGCTGCATCCTGGGGATAATGGGTGCTGCCAGCTGGGGGTGATGGGTGCTGCCGGCTGGGGGTGATGGGCGCTGCAGGCTGGGGGTGATGGGCGCTGCAGGCTGGGGGTGATGGGCGCTGCAGGTTGGAGAGGTGGGTGCTGCAGTCTGGGAGTGATGGGTGCTGCTGTCGGGAGTAATAGGGGGTGCAGGCTGGGGGTAATGGGTGCTGCAGGCTGGGGGTAATGGGTGCTGCAGGCTGGGGATAATGGGTGCTGCAGGCTGGGGTGATGGGCGCTGCAGGTTGGGGTAAATGGTGCTGCAGGCTGGGCGTGGTGGGTTCTGCAGGCTGAGGTAACGGGTGCTGCAGGCAGGGGATAAGGAGTGCTGCAGGCTGGGGGTAATGGGTGCTGCAAGCTGGGGGTAATGGGTGCTGCAAGCTGGGGGTAATGGTTGATGCAGTGGGCGTGATGGGTGCTGCAGTCGGGCGTGATGGGTGCTGCAGGCTGGGGGTTATGGGTGCTGCAGACTGGGGGTGATGGGGGCTGCAGGCTGGGGGTAATGGGCGCTGCAGGCTGGGGGTTAATGGGTGCTGCAGGCTGGGGGTTAATGGGTGCTGCAGGCTGGGGGGTAATGGGTGCTGCAGGCTGGGGGGTAATGGGTGCTGCAGTCTGGGGATGATGGGTGATGCAGGGTGGGGGAGATGGGTGCTGCAGGCTGGGGGTGATGGGTGCTGCAGGCTGGGGGTGATGGGTGCTGCAGGCTGGGGATAATGGGTGCTGCAGGGTGGGGGAGATGGGTGCTGCAGTCTGGGGATGATGGGTAATGCAGGGTGGTGGAGATGGGTGCTGCAGGCTGAGGGTGATGGGTGCTGCAGGCTAGGGGCGATGGGTGATGCAGGGTGGGGGAGGTGGGTGCTGCAAGGTGGGGGAGATGGGTGCTGCAGGCTCGAGGCAATGGGTGCTGCAGGCTGGGAATGATGGGTGCTGCAGGCCTGGAGTGATGGGTACTGCAGGCTGGGGGTAATGGGTGCTGCTGGCTGGGTTGATGGGTGCTGCAGGCTGGGTTGATGGGTGCTGGGGGTGATGGGTGCGGCAGGCTGGGGGTGATGGGTGCGGCAGGCTGGGGGTGATGGGTGCGGCAGGCTGGGGTTTAATGGGTGCTGCTGTCGGGGGTAAAAGGGGTGCAGTCTGGGGGTGATGGGTGCTGCAGTCTGGGGGTGATGGGTGCTGCAGTCTGGGGGTGATGGGGGCTGCAGGCTAGGGATAATGGGTGCTGCAGGCTAGGGATAATGGGTGCTGCAGGCTGTGGTAATGGGTGCTGCAGGTTGGGGTGATGGGTGCTGCAGGCTGGGAGTGATGGGTGCTGCAGGCTGGGGGTAGTGGGTGCTGCAGTGTGGTGAGATGGGTGCTGCCGGCTGGGGTAATGGGTGCTGCAGGTTGGGGATAATAGGTGCTGCAGGCTAGGGGTAGTGGGTGCTGCATGTTGGGGTGATGGGTGCTGCAGGCTGGGGGTGATGGGTGCTGCAGGCTGGGGGTAGTGGGTGCTGCAGGCTGGGGGTAGTGGGTGCTGCAGGCAGGAATAATGGGTGCTGCAGGCTGGGGGTAATGGGTGCTGCAGGGTGGAGAGATGGGTGCTGCAGGGTGGAGAGATGGTTGCTGCAGGCTGGGGGTGATAGGTGCTGCAGGCTGGGGGTGATAGGTGCTGCAGGCTGGGGATAATGGGTGCTGTAGGCTAGGGGTAATGGGTGCTGTAGGCTAGGGGTAATGGGTGCTGAAGGCTGGGGATAATGGGTGCTGCAGAGTGGAGAGATGGGTGCTGCAGGCTGGGGGTAATGGGTGCTGCAGGATGGAGAGATGGGTGCTGCAGGCTGGGGATGATGGGTGCTGCAGAGTGAAGAGATGGGTGCTGCAGGCTGTGGGTAATGGGTTCTGCAGGTTGAGGATAATGGGTGCTGCAGGCTGGGGAGATGGGTGCTGCAGGGTGGGGATAATGGGTGCTGCAGGTGTGGGGATAATGGGTGCTGCAGGTGTGGGGATAATGGGTGCTGCAGGCTGTGGGTAATGGGTGCTGCAGGCGGGAATAATGGGTGCTGCAGGCTGGGGGTGATGGGTGCTGCAGTCGGGGGTGATGGGTGCTGCAGTCGGGGTGATGGGTGCTGCAGTCGGGGGTGATGGGTGCTGCAGGCGGAGGGTAATGGGTGCTGCAGGGTGGGGATAATGGGTGCTGAAGGCTGGGGTAATGGGTGCTGCAGGGTGGGGATAATGGGGGCTGCAGTCGGGGGTAATGGGTGCTGGAGGCTGGGGGTAATGGGTGCTGCAGAGTGGAAAGATGGGTGGTGTAGGGTGGTTATAATGGATGCTGCATCCTGGGGATAATGGGTGCTGCCGGCTGGGGGTGATGGGTGCTGCCGGCTGGGGGTGATGGGCGCTGCCGGCTGGGGGTGATGGGCGCTGCAGGCTGGGGGTGATGGGCGCTGCAGGCTGGGGGTGATGGGCGCTGCAGGTTGGGGTAATTGGGTGCTGCAGTCGGAGGTGATGGGTGCTGCAGGCTGGGGGTGATGGGCGCTGCAGTCCGGGGGTAATGGGTGCTGCAGGCGGAGGTAATGGGTGCTGCAGGCGGAGGATAATGGGTGCTGCAGGCTGGAGAGATGGGTGCTGCAGGATGGAGAGATGGGCGCTGCACGTTGGTGATAATGGGTGCTACAGGGTGGTGAGATGGGCGCTGCAGGTTGGGGTAATGGATGCTGCAGGCTGGGGATAATGTGTGCTGCAGAGTGGAGAGATGGATGCTGCAGGATGGAGAGATGGATGCTGCAGGATGGAGAGATGGATGCTGCAGGATGGAGAGATGGATGCTGCAGGATGGAGAGATGGGTGCTGCAGGATGGAGAGATGGGTGCTGCAGGATGGAGAGATGGGTGCTGCAGGATGGAGAGATGGGTGCTGCAGGATGGAGGGATGGGTGCTGCAGGATGGAGGGATGGGTGCTGCAGGATGGAGGGATGGGCGCTGCAGGATGGAGAGATGGGCGCTGCACGTTGGTGATAATGGGTGCTACAGGGTGGTGAGATGGGCGCTGCAGGCTGGGGTAATGGATGCTGCAGGCTGGGGATAATGTGTGCTGCAGGATGGAGGGATGGGTGCTGCAGGATGGAGGGATGGGTGCTGCAGGATGGAGGGATGGGCGCTGCAGGATGGAGAGATGGGCGCTGCACGTTGGTGATAATGGGTGCTACAGGGTGGTGAGATGGGCGCTGCAGGCTGGGGTAATGGATGCTGCAGGCTGGGGATAATGTGTGCTGCAGGGTGGAGGGATGGGTGCTGCAGGATGGAGGGATGGGTGCTGCAGGATGGAGGGATGGGTGCTGCAGGATGGAGGGATGGGTGCTGCAGGATGGAGAGATGGATGCTGCAGGATGGAGAGATGGATGCTGCAGGATGGAGAGATGGATGCTGCAGGATGGAGAGATGGGTGCTGCAGGATGGAGAGATGGGTGCTGCAGGATGGAGGGATGGGTGCTGCAGGATGGAGGGATGGGTGCTGCAGGATGGAGAGATGGGCGCTGCAGGATGGAGAGATGGGCGCTGCACGTTGGTGATAATGGGTGCTACAGGGTGGTGAGATGGGCGCTGCAGGCTGGGGTAATGGATGCTGCAGGCTGGGGATAATGTGTGCTGCAGAGTGGAGGGATGGGTGCTGCAGGATGGAGAGATGGGCGCTGCAGGATGGAGAGATGGGCGCTGCACGTTGGTGATAATGGGTGCTACAGGGTGGTGAGATGGGCGCTGCAGGCTGGGGTAATGGATGCTGCAGGCTGGGGATAATGTGTGCTGCAGAGTGGAGAGATGGATGCTGCAGGATGGAGAGATGGGTGCTGCAGGATGGAGAGATGGATGCTGCAGGATGGAGAGATGGATGCTGCAGGATGGAGAGATGGATGCTGCAGGATGGAGAGATGGATGCTGCAGGATGGAGAGATGGGCGCTGCAGGATGGAGAGATGGGCGCTGCAGGATGGAGAGATGGGCGCTGCAGGATGGAGAGATGGGCGCTGCAGGATGGAGGGATGGGCGCTGCAGGATGGAGGGATGGGCGCTGCAGGATGGAGGGATGGGCGCTGCAGGATGGAGAGATGGGCGCTGCAGGATGGAGAGATGGGCGCTGCAGGATGGAGAGATGGGCGCTGCAGGATGGAGAGATGGGCGCTGCAGGATGGAGAGATGGGCGCTGCAGGATGGAGAGATGGGCGCTGCAGGATGGAGAGATGGGCGCTGCAGGATGGAGAGATGGGCGCTGCAGGATGGAGGGATAGGTGCTGCAGGATGGAGAGATGGGCGCTGCAGGGTGGTGAGATGGGCGCTGCAGGCTGAGGATAATGTGTGCTGCAGGCTGGGGATCATGTGTGCTGCAGGCTGGGGATCATGTGTGCTGCAGAGTGGAGAGATGGGTGCTGCAGGCTGGGGGTAATGGGTGCTGCAGGCTGGGGATAATGGGTGCTACAGGCTGGAGAGATGGGTGCTGCAGGCTGGGGATGATCGGTGCTGCAGAGTGAAGAGATGGGTGCTGCAGGCTGGGGATAATGGGTGCTGCAGGGTGGAGGAGATGGGTGCTGCAGTCTGGGGATGATGGGTAATGCAGGGTGGTGGTGATGGGTGCTGCAGGCTAGGGGCGATGGGTGATGCAGGGTGGGGGAGGTGGGTGCTGCAAGGTGGGGGAGATGGGTGCTGCAGGCTCGAGGCAATGGGTGCTGCAGGCTGGGGATGATGGGTGCTGCAGGCCTGGAGTGATGGGTACTGCAGGCTGGGGGTAATGGGTGCTGCTGGCTGGGTTGATGGGTGCTGCAGGCTGGGGGTGATGGGTGCGGCAGGCTGGGGGTGATGGGTGCGGTAGGCTGGGGTTTAATGGGTGCTGCAGGCTTGAGAGGTGGGTGCTGCAGGCTGGAGAGGTGGGTGCTGCAGGCTGGGAGTGATGGGTGCTGCTGTCGGGGGTAAAAGGGGTGCAGGCTGGGGGTAATGGGTGCTGCAGGCTGGAGGTAATGGGTGCTGCAGGCTGGGGGTAATGGGTGCTGCAGGCTGGGGGTAATGGGTGCTGCAGTCTGGGGGTAATGGGTGCTGCAGTCTGGGGGTGATGGGGGCTGCAGGCTAGGGATAATGGGTGCTGCAGGCTAGGGATAATGGGTGCTGCAGGCTGTGGTAATGGGTGCTGCAGACTAGGGGTAGTGGGTGCTGCAGGTTGGGGTGATGGGTGCTGCAGGCTGGGGGTGATGGGTGCTGCAGGCTGGGAGTGATGGGTGCTGCAGGCTGGGGGTAGTGGGTGCTGCAGTGTGGTGAGATGGGTGCTGCCGGCTGGGGTAATGGGTGCTGCAGGTTGGGGATAATAGGTGCTGCAGGCTAGGGGTAGTGGGTGCTGCATGTTGGGGTGATGGGTGCTGCAGGCTGGGGGTGATGGGTGCTGCAGGCTGGGGGTAGTGGGTGCTGCAGGCGGGAATAATGGGTGCTGCAGGCTGGGGGTAATAGGTGCTGCAGGGTGGAGAGATGGTTGCTGCAGGCTGGGGGTGATAGGTGCTGCAGGCTGGGGGTGATAGGTGCTGCAGGCTGGGGATAATGGGTGCTGCAGGCTGGGGATAATGGGTGCTGCAGGCTGGGGATAATGGGTGCTGTAGGCTAGGGGTAATGGGTGCTGAAGGCTGGGGATAATGGGTGCTGCAGAGTGGAGAGATGGGTGCTGCAGGCTGGGGGTAATGGGTGCTGCAGGATGGAGAGATGGGTGCTGCAGGCTGGGGATGATGGGTGCTGCAGGCTGGGGAGATGGGTGCTGCAGGGTGGGGATAATGGGTGCTGCAGGTGTGGGGATAATGGGTGCTGCAGGCTGTGGGTAATGGGTGTTGCAGGCGGGAATAATGGGTGCTGCAGGCTGGGGGTGATGGGTGCTGCAGTCGGGGGTGATGGGTGCTGCAGTCGGGGTGATGGGTGCTGCAGTCGGGGGTGATGGGTGCTGCAGGCGGAGGGTAATGGGTGCTGCAGGGTGGGGATAATGGGTGCTGAAGGCTGGGGTAATGGGTGCTGCAGGGTGGGGATAATGGGTGCTGCAGTCGGGGGTAATGGGTGCTGGAGGCTGGGGGTAATGGGTGCTGCAGAGTGGAAAGATGGGTGGTGTAGGGTGGTTATAATGGATGCTGCATCCTGGGGGTGATGGGTGCTGCCGGCTGGGGGTGATGGGTGCTGCAGGCTGGGGGTGATGGGCGCTGCAGGTTGGTTGATGGGCGCTGCAGGCTGGGGTAATTGGGTGCTGCAGGCTGGGGGTGATGGGCGCTGCAGTCCGGGGGTAATGGGTGCTGCAGGCGGAGGTAATGGGTGCTGCAGGCGGAGGATAATGGGTGCTGCAGGCTGGAGAGATGGGTGCTGCAGGATGGAGAGATGGGCGCTGCACGTTGGTGATAATGGGTGCTACAGGGTGGTGAGATGGGCGCTGCAGGTTGGGATAATGTGTGCTGCAGGATGGAGAGATGGGTGCTGCAGGATGGAGAGATGGGTGCTGCAGGATGGAGGGATGGGTGCTGCAGGATGGAGAGATGGGCGCTGCAGGATGAAGAGATGGGCGCTGCACGTTGGTGATAATGGGTGCTACAGGGTGGTGAGATGGGCGCTGCAGGCTGGGGTAATGGATGCTGCAGGCTGGGGATAATGTGTGCTGCAGAGTGGAGGGATGGGTGCTGCAGGATGGAGGGATGGGCGCTGCAGGATGGAGAGATGGGCGCTGCAGGATGGAGAGATGGGCGCTGCAGGATGAAGAGATGGGCGCTGCACGTTGGTGATAATGGGTGCTACAGGGTGGTGAGATGGGCGCTGCAGGCTGGGGTAATGGATGCTGCAGGCTGGGGATAATGTGTGCTGTAGAGTGGAGGGATGGGTGCTGCAGGATGGAGGGATGGGTGCTGCAGGATGGAGGGATGGGTGCTGCAGGATGGAGAGATGGGCGCTGCACGTTGGTGATAATGGGTGCTACAGGGTGGTGAGATGGGCGCTGCAGGCTGGGGTAATGGATGCTGCAGGCTGGGGATAATGTGTGCTGCAGAGTGGAGAGATGGGTGCTGCAGGATGGAGAGATGGGTGCTGCAGGATGGAGAGATGGATGCTGCAGGATGGAGAGATGGGTGCTGCAGGATGGAGAGATGGGTGCTGCAGGATGGAGGGATGGGTGCTGCAGGATGGAGGGATGGGTGCTGCAGGATGGAGGGATGGGTGCTGCAGGATGGAGGGATGGGTGCTGCAGGATGGAGGGATGGGTGCTGCAGGATGGAGGGATGGGTGCTGCAGGATGGAGGGATGGGCGCTGCAGGGTGGTGAGATGGGCGCTGCAGGCTGGGGTAATGGATGCTGCAGGCTGAGGATCATGTGTGCTGCAGACTGGGGATCATGTGTGCTGCAGGCTGGGGATCATGTGTGCTGCAGAGTGGAGAGATGGGTGCTGCAGGCTGGGGGTAATGGGTGCTGCAGGCTGGGGATAATGGGTGCTACAGGCTGGAGAGATGGGTGCTGCAGGCTGGGGATGATAGGTGCTGCAGAGTGAAGAGATGGGTGCTGCAGGCTGGGGGAGATGGGTGCTGCAGGGTGGGGATAATGGGTGCTGCAGGCTGGGGGTAATGGGTGCTGCAGGCTGGAGAGATGGGCGCTGCACATTGGGTGTAAAAGCCCTTCATTCGGAATGAGGCTGTGAGTCGAGGGGGTGGAGAGATAAATGGGAGGGGGCTGGGTCTGGGGGAAGGTCACAGAGTGCGATAAGTAGATGAAGGTGGGGGTAAAGGTGATAGGTCAGAGGGGAGGGTGGAGCGGATAGTTGGGAAGGAAGATTGACAGGTAGGACAGGTCATGGGGACAGTGCTGAGCTGGAAGGTTGGAGCTGGGGTGAGGTGGAGGGAGGGGAACTGGGGAAATTGTTGAATCCACATTGATGCCCCTGGGGTTGAAGTGTTCCGAGGCGGAAGATGAGGCGTTCTTCCTCCAGGCGTCTGGTGGTAAGGGAGCGGTGGGTGAAGGAGGCCCAGGACCTCCATGTCCTTGGTAGAGTGGGAGGGGGAGTTGAAATGTTGGGCCACAGGGCGGTGTGGTTGATTGGTGCAGGTGTCCCGGAGATGTTCCCTAAAGCACTCTACTAGGAGGCGTCCAGTCTCCCCAATGTAGAGGAGACCGCATCGGGAGCAACGGATACAATAGATGATATTGGTAGAAGTGCAGATGAAACTCTGATGGATGTGGAAGGCTCCTTTGTGGCCTTGGGTGGAGGTGAGGGAAGAGGTGTGGGCGCAGGTTTTGCAGTTCCTGCGGTGGCAGGGGAAGGGAGAAGGTGGGGGGTGGTGCATGGACCTGACCAGAGAATCATGGAGGGAATGGTCTTTACAGAATCTGGTGGTGCGGTCTGTTTGTAGGAGAATGTTGGAGAATGATGTGGAACAGTCCCTCTTCTGTACTTAGTCTGGCACCATTTCCCATCTTTTCCTCCACTACATTGATGACTGTATTGGCGCCACCTCGTGCTCCCATGAGGAGGTTGAGCAGTTCATCAACTTCACCAACACATTCCACCTCGACTTCAAGTTCACCTGGACCGTCTCAGATACCTCCCTCCCCTTCCTGGACCTGTCCATCTCCATCAACAGTGTCCAACTCAACATGGACATCTTCTATAAACCCACTGACTCTCACAGCTACCTGGATTACATCTCCTCCCACCCTGCCTCCTGTTAAAATGTAATCCCTTATTCCCAATTCCTCCATCTCTGCTGCATCTGCTCCCAATTCCACCATAGAACAGCCCAGATGGCCTCCTCCTTCAAAGACCACAATTTCCCCTCCCACGTGGTCGACAATGCCCTCCAGCGCATCTGATCCACTTCCTGCTCCTCTGCCCTTGAACCCCACTCCTCCCAACCCAACAAGGACAGAACTTTGCTGTCCTCACCTTCCACCCCACCAACCACTGTATACATCGCATCATTCTCTACCATTTCCATCACCTACAAACAAACTCCACCACCTGAGCTATGTTTTGCTGCCTACCCTTCCGCAGAGACCATTCCCTCCATGACTCCCTTGTCAGGTCCATGCCCCGTACCAGCCAATCCTCCCCTCCCAGCACCTTCCCCTGCCACCACAAAAGATACAAAGCCTACACCCACACTCTCTCCCTCACCTCTGTCCAAGCCCCAAAGGAGCCTGCCACATCCATCAGAGTTTTACCTGCACTTCCACACGTCAGTCACTGTATCCGTTGTGGTCTCCTCTACGTGGTGAGAACACTGAAAGGTGACTCCTCCAGGGCCTGCAGATGGTTCCTCCTCTGGCTGGCACTGCCCTGGTTCCTTGTGAGGAAGCAGCATCTTGGAGTGAGAGCCTGGTCCCACAGGTAAGCTACACATAACAATCTTCACAAACAGCAGTACAACGATAACCAGATAATCAACATGAAAAGAAACAGATTCAAGTATTAGTATTAATCAGGACTTTGGCATCTGCCAGTCAATCCTTTACACGCAAAGGACAGGCAGGGCTCTTCGGGTTAATGTCTTAATGAAAGGTAAATGTCAATCCAGAGGGTAATCTAAATGTTCAGATAATAACTGTTAGTTAGGAATGATTGTGGTCCAGGCAGTGACAATGGAATGACAGTCTTGTTCCCACATTTCACACAATCCCAAACAACAGGAAAATGCAGAGAAAGTTTCGTATAACACCAAGAACGTCTAATCCAAACAGAAAGCTCTCTAAATCTATGTTCTTTTTGAAAAAGATGCTAAATATTAACCGTCACACTTTAACACCAAGCATGTAACTTTGATAAAGCAGCTGACAATGATTGGTTAATTAGGCTTGACTGTAAACTCGCTCAGAATCAAATTATTGTAAACTGGGTTATAAATAATGCAATACATCAAATCCCTCAAAATCAGAAAATTCTCACAATCACATTCTTTTTGTTCTATTCTTTATGGCTCTTACAGCAGCTGTCACAATTACATGGGATCAATTCTGCAGCTATTGGAATCTAATTTGAAATGCACACACCCCATTTATTGAACCACACAATCTGTCTCCACCTAAACCAGGGAACCCGATAAATCTGTCCCACACATAACTCAAGGAAGGCCACAACTTGCTCAGTGCTCACCCAGTACCCATAATCTGTTCAAACACAACAATGAAGCCGACAACATGTACTCTAAGTTGGCCAACAGACCAAATGAGCTGTGCAAGCTGCAGAACATGTGACTATTGAGCCCCATGGACTATCCCATGTGAATGCAGGTGAACTCTACATTCTCCCATACTTGCAATACAGTAAACTCATAGTTTGAGAAAATATAAAAAAGCCATCAAACATGTAAAGCATTCAACCATGGATGGCCATAACCTGCACAATGCTATACATGGCTGTACAGTATAAAAACTGTGAAACAGAGCCTGACCAGTGTGTTGCAATGCCTCTTTAGCTTCTGATGTACCAGACCAGCATCACAATAGTGTTGCTGCAAAGGATAATAAATGTTTCATTAGGCAGTCAAATAATTCTATGAAATGTACTGAAGATTTGGGGCAGCATGATAGCTCAGTAGTTAGCACTGCTGCCTCACAGCACCAGGGACCCAGGTTCAATTCCCACCTCGAGTGACTGTCTGTGTGGTGTTTGCACATTCTCCCCATGTCTGTGTGGGTTTCCTCCCACAATCCAAAGATGTGCAGGTTAGGGTGAGTTGGCCATGCTAAATTGGCCAGAGTGTTCAGGGATGTGTGGATTAGGTGCATTAGTCAGGGGTAAATGTATAGTAATGGGGAATGGGCTTGGGTGGGATACTCTTTGGAGGGTCGGTGTGGACCTGTTGGGCCAAAGGGCCTGTTTCCACATTGTAGGGATTCTATGATAAGTGGAATGTAGTTGAGATATTGTGGCAATGTCGGGCACTTGGTGTATTCCCCATCACAAAACCACTAGATTTAAATAAAACACCAAGATCTGCATTGGCAGAAAAAGTGGAAGTAAAGATAATGTTCATCACAGCAATTATATTTGGGTGTAGAAACCACATCATTTGTGAATCAGCTGGCAACAAATTGAGACTTGATAAAACGATATTTCGTACTTCAGACAACAGGAATTTCAAACCTATTTAATGAGTGGATTTGAGTGCATTAATCAGTAAACAGATGTCTCTGGGTCACTGTGAAAGCTGGATATTAATTCAGTGCTCGCTGAATGTCAAGGGGGGTGTTTTGGCAAGAGCACATTAAAATCAGGCAATAAATACGAAGAGACAATCAGAATGAAAGAGAAAGAATGCTGGCCTGAAGCTTCGGAAAGACTTTGCACTTGAGAAGGCTTGTGTACAGTTGGATTAGGTTATTGTTAGAGTCAGCCTTGCCTGTGGCATTCAGCAACACCGAGAGATTTATTAAAAAAAGGGAGGCTGACTGGACGGACCAGTCACAGACAAGAGGTTCCATGACCTGCTTGATTTTCCCAGGGTAGCCGACACAATGAAGTTGTACATCTTTCCCAGTATTCTTCTGTGTGGGGAGAATGTCTATGCAGCAACTTTGGGGGAGGGGTGGAGATATACAACTCTATTACCCAACAAAGACACTTTCAGTTGGACATCTCAGCCTGCATGTGATTTTTACTGCCTAGATTTCTAATGTGAACAATCATTACACAAGAGAAATGAAAGAGTGGTCAAGCATGTGATGGTTATACTTTCTGTAGTGTTAAGTAATAAAAGATGGATTGTGTGTGTGTGTGGGGGGGGGGGGGGGGTGGGCGAGGTGGTGTTTAGATCTGCTTTCATAGTTGCCTGTATCCAACTGAAATGACAGGGGAAATTACCTGATGATGTGCTTCATTAGTGTATGAGCACAACAGGATTGATGGCAAAGACCGAGAGATCTATAAGGCATCTTGGTGTTTTTCTCTCTTATCATTACCACACCCTAAGTCCCACCCCCCAGCATCCAACTCAGGCACACCTACCGTTATCCAAAATGCTGGAAAATCTCAGCAGGTCTGGCAGCATCTGTAAGGAGAGAAAAGAGCTGACGTTTCAAGTCTAACTGACCCTTTGTCAAAGCTGCCGTTATGTTGTAAGTGCAGTGTCAATTTTAATGATGCGGAGGTGCCAGTGTTGGTCTGGGGTGGACAAAGTCAGAATTCACGTGACACCAGGTTATAGTCCAACAAGTTGCTTTCGCAGTGCTGCCCCTTGGTCAGGTGAAATGAGGGGAAGCACCTGATGAAGGAGCAGCGCCTCAAAAACTTGTGATTTTAAATAATTCTGTTGCACTATAACCTGGTGTCTTGTGACTTCTGACCTTGCTATTTCTAATAACACATCTATTTTTGATTTCAGCGAGGACTCGGCCTGCCTGTGTGTTTGGGATTTATTAAAATGAAAGAAAGTACATCAATGTGGGTGATCATCTCTGAAATGCAAAATTGTTCACACATCATGTTCACACAAAAACATGTAGTCAAACCCTTTAACTCTTTCCCCCAAAAGGTTCTGGATGCTGGGTTATTTGAAGCTTTCCAAACAGAGATGGATAATTTTTTGATACATAGCAGTATCAAGAGATGGGGAGCAAAGTCCAGGAAATACATTTGAGGAAAACGTCAGCCACAATCCAAGAGATTGGTAGAGCAGCTCTAAAGCTGAATGATTTTCTAATGTTCCTGTATCATTCCGATATCATTCGTTGTTGTCTTTTTATTGGTTCATCCCAGAAATACAAGCCTTTCTGCAGTTGACATAAGCAAAAACATTTCTGAAATCACTGCTCAATTTTGAACTGTTCTTTGTTAATTTGTGAATATGTAAACTTGTATATTTTATCTTCTTGAATTTTTAAAGTTATATTTAATACAATAAAATGCTTTTCCATTTGAATTTAGTTTTTCTACTGTGAAATTTTCCTTCTTCAACTTCAACTCCCACAACTGCAACATATTTAGATCTGAATGAGTGTAAGTGCTCGGCTGAGATCTCATACTGAGAATGAAAGCTGACGAATTCACAGGGTCCGATATTTGATATCCCATGGTACCAAAGGAGTGGCCTTGGGAATAGTTGATATATTGATTTTCATTTTCCAAAATTATGTTGATTCTAGAATAGTCGCAGCAGGTTAACGGGTGGCAAATGTAGCCCCACTGTTTAAAAAAAGCAGGGTTAGAGAAAGCTAACAGCCAATCAACAGTCACGGGGAAAGTGCTGGAGTCTATAAAGGATGGAATAACAGAAGACTTAAACAGTACCAACAGGTTTATTTAAAGTCAGCATGGATTTAAAAGTAGGAGGCACATTGGCTCAGCAGTTCACACTGCTACCTCACAGTGTCAGGGACCCGAGTTCGATTCCAGGTGACTGACTGTGTGGAGTTTACGCATACTCCCTGTGTCAACGTGGGTTTCCTCTGGATGCTCCGGTTTCCTCCCACATCCCAAAGATGTGAAGATTAGGGTGGATTGGCCAAGCTAAATTGTCCATACAGTCTGGGGATGTGCAGGATAGTGGGTTAGCCATGGGAAAGGCAGGGTTACAGGAATAGGGCATCTGGGTGTGATATTATTTGGAGGGTTGGTGTGGACTTGATGGGCAGAAGAGCCTGTTGCCACACAGTAAGGATTCTATGATGAGTAGAGTTTGAAAAACACTTGGAGATTTGGGGGATGTAATTAACAGGTGAGAGAGAAACAGAGGATGTGGTGTATTGGGTTTTCAGAAAGTTTTTGTTAAAAGTCGCATTGACAGATTATTATGCAAAATCAAAGCACATGGATTAGTGGTAATATACTGGCGTGGAATGGGGTTATATATGTGTGTGGGTTGGTGATAATATACTGGCGTGAATTGGTGGTAATATACTGGCGTGGATTGGTGGTAATATACTGGCGTGAATTGGTGGTAATATACTGGCGTGAATTGGTGGTAATATACTGGCGTGAATTGGTGGTAATATACTGGCGTGGATTGGTGGTAATATACTGGCGTGAATTGGTGGTAATATACTGGCGTGAATTGGTGGTAATATACTGGCGTGGATTGGTGGTAATATACTGGCGTGGATTGGTGGTAATATACTGGCGTGAATTGGTGGTAATATACTGGCGTGGATTGGTGGTAATATACTGGCGTGGATTGGTGGTAATATGCAGGTGTGAATTGGTGGTAATATACTGGTGGGGGTGGGTGGTAATATACTGGCGTGGGTTGGTGGTAGTATAGTGGTGTGGATTGATATTAATATACAGATGTGGATAGGTGGTAATATACAGGTGTGGATTGGTGGTAATATACAGGCGTGGATTGGTGGTAATATAGTGGTGTGGATTGGTAATATAGTGGTGTGGATTGGTGGTAATGTACTGGCGTGGATTGGTGGTAATATACACGTGTGGATTGGTGGTAATATACTGGCGAGATTGGTAGTAATATACAGGTGTGGATTGGTGGTAATATGCAGGTGTGAATTGGTGGTAATATACTGGTGTGGGTGGGTGGTAATATACTGGCGTGGGTTGGTGGTAATATAGTGGTGTGGATTGATGTTAATATACAGGTGTGGATATGTGTTAATATAGTGGTGTGGATTGGTGGTAATGTACTGGCGTGGATTGGTGGTAATATACAGATGTGGATTGGTGGTAATATACAGGTGTGGATTGGTGGTAATATAGTGGTGTGGATTGGTGGTAATGTACAGGTGTGGATTGGTGGTAATGTACAGGTGTGGATTGGTGGTAATATAGTGGTGTGGATTGGTGGTAATGTACAGGTGTGGATTGGTGGTAATGTACAGGTGTGGATTGGTGGTAATATAGTGGTGTGGATTGGTGGTAATGTACAGGTGTGGATTGGTGGTAATATACAGGTGTGGATTGGTGGTAATATACAGGTGTGGATTGGTGGTAATATACAGGTGTGGATTGGTGGTAATATAGTGGTGTGGATTGGTGGTAATATAGTGGTGTGGATTGGTGGTAATATAGTGGCGTGGATTGGTGGTAATATACTGGCGTGGATTGGTGGTAATATACTGGTGTGAATTGGTGGTAATATAATGGCGTGGATTGGGGTTATATATGTGAGTGGATGGTGATAATATACTGGCGTAAATTGGTGGCAATATACTGGTGTGGATTGGTGATAATATACAAGTGTGGATTGGTGGTAATATACTGGCGTGGATTGGTGGTAATATACTGGCGTGGATTGGTGGTAATATGCTGGCATGGGTTGGTGGTAATATGCTGGCATGGGTTGGGGGTAATATGCAGGTGTGGATTGGTGATAATATACAGGCGTGGATTGGTGATAATATACAGGCATGGATTGGTGATAATATACAGGCGTGGATTGGTGGTAATATACTGGTGTGGCTTGATGGTACTATACAGGTGTGGATTGGTGGTAATGTACTGGTGTGGATTGGTGGTAATATACTGATGTAGGTTGGTGGTAATATAAAGGTGTGAATTGGTGGTAATATACTGGCGTGGACTGGGGTTATATATGTGTGTGGTTTGGGGTTATATATGTGTGTGGTTTGGTGGTAATATACAGCGGTGAATTGGTGGTAATATACAGGTGTGGATTGGTGGTAATATACAGGTGTGGATTGGTGGTAATATACAGGTGTGAATTGATGGTAATATACAGGTGTGGATTGGTGATAATATACTGGTCTGGATTGGTGGTAATATACGGGTGGGAATTGGTGATAATATACGGGTGGGAATTGGTGGTAATATGCAGGTGTGGATTGGTGGTAACATACAGGCGTGGATTGGTGATAATATACGGGCGGGAATTGGTGGTAATGTACTGGTGTGGATTGGTGGTAATGTACTGATGTAGATTGGTGGTAATATACAGGTGTGAATTGGTGGTAATATACTGGCGTGGACTGGGGTTATATATGTGTGTGGTTTGGTGGTAATATATAGGCGTGGATTGGTGGCAATATACTGGCGTGGATTGGTGATAATATACTGGCGTGGATTGGTAATATACAGGCGTGGATTGCGGGTGATATACTGTTGTGGATTGGTGGTAATATACAGGTGTGGATTAGTGGTAATATACTGGTGTGGATGGTGGTAATATACAGACGTGGATTGGGGGTAATATACTGTTGTGGACTGGGAGTAATATACTGGTGTGGATTGATGGTAATATACTGGCGTGGATTGGTGGTAATATACTGGTGTGGAGTGGTGGTAATGTACTGGTGTGCATTGGGGGTAATATACTGGTGTGGATTGGGGGTCATGTACTGGCGTGGATTGGGGGTCATATACTGGTGTGAATTTGTGATAATATACAGGTGTGGATTTGTGGTAATATACTGGTGTGGGTTGGTGGTAAAATACAGGTGTGCATTGGGGGTAATATACTGGTGTGGATTGGGGGTAATATACTGTCATGGATTGGGGGTAATGTACAGGTGTGGATTGGTGGTAATATACTGGTGTGGATCCAATCTAGTCTGTCCACTAGATCAGGGCTTAGACTTCATGTTCAAAATATGCAGGAGGTCATGAGTAACCTAGGTGTGAACAAACTGAAACCTTTAGCATATCACCCACAGTCTATAAGGGCACTGGATTGTACTGTCAAACGATAAAAAACAATGATCAGGGCATAAGGCCATGAGTAAACCTATGAATGGGATATAAGACTAGAATTTCTTCTGTTTCCAGTGAGGCCACTGGTTTAATTCCATCCGAATGATGCTAAAGCCGCCAAGTGTGACGACCTGTGAAACTATTCCAAGCGAGGTTTTTAGAGCAATAGCAGAAAGTCTCCATGTGAACTACACAGTAGAGTTCCAAGAATATTTCACAAAAACCAGTGAACCCTATCAGTAGGCCCAGAAAGGCTGGCGTTGGTTTGGGAGGACACTAATTGCTGATGCATCAACTAAGTCCCAGCAGCAGGAGCTTCAGCCTCTGCTGTACTCATGCCAAAGTTGTCACCTCCTCAAGGCTCTGTATTGACTACTGAAAGGTTAAGGCACTGACTAAAACTAACTCCTAACCGATATCAGTCCTGGCTGCAAGATTACACAGAGAGGTTAGGTAAAGCAGCTTACGCGATAAAGATAGATTTATTTATGGTTTACCGGCAGGTTCTCTTGATTCGAGAGTGTGGTGCTGGAAAAGCACAGCAGGTCAGGCAGCATCCGAGGAGCAGGAGAGTCGATGTTTCGGGCATAAGCGCTTCATCAGGAATGCGTCGCTTTTCCAGCACCACACTCTGGACTCTGATCTCCAGCATTTGCAGTCCTCACTTTCTCCTGGGTTCTCTTGATTGTTAATGCAAAGGAAACCTCTTCTTTAGTTACTTTAGACAGGTTATACCATGTCCCCGAAATGCTTCAGTCACCTTTCAAAGGCTGATAAACCAGCCATTATCTGGTTCATCTCATTGTGTAGTGTACTTAGACAAACTTCTAGGTACAGGTGACACCTGGGCAATGTATTATTGGAAGCCCTATTCCAGAATATACAGTCAACTGGCCTTATGGTCAATCACACAAAGAGCAGATTTGGTAAAGCCCAAGTGATCCACACAGGTCATGTACGAAATTAAGGACCAGTACTATCAATGGACTACAATCACCATTCTATCATCTACTCTTCACAAGTCACCCAGAGATTGGTCCATACATCTTTTAACTTTAACTATCTTTTTAGACTTCTTAATCCTAATCTGTGTGTAAGTGTGGTGTGTTCCTAATTCCTTTTGTATTCAGTACTGATAAACTCTCTCTTTTGTTAACCCAAAACAAAATGGTTAAAATGGCTTCTTTTAAAACATAAATTCATTTGGTCTGGGAAAATGGTGATCCACAAGGAAGTGAATCCCTTTAAAATTAGCTTTGTTGCAACAAACCAAGGGAACTTGTGAATAAAGAAGGGAAGCTAGTTCATCATTTCTCATCTGGGAGTTTTATGATGTCGGGTGGCCTCTGGAATGATAATAACTTGGGAAACATTGACTGGAGAGTAACTGTAACAACTGTGTATAGAGATGCTATCCTGTTATGGAAACTTCTAGATGCAACGACAGTGAAAGAGGAAATTCCTGGTTGACACTTGTCAGTGACTAACTCCTAGGGCTGAAACAGATAAGAGATGGCAATTTTTTAGAGAGCTTGAGGAATTTTCTTTGTTTAGTGAAGTGAGGTAATTTAGACATTAACCTGCCTTGCAAAGGCCAAATGGTGAAGCTTTTGTATTTTCATCTTGATGATGTTCCTTTAAGGAACATGGTCCAACAGTTGGCTTGCTCTCCTCTTGAATTAGCGTAAATACTCAACGTGTATCACAGAATCACAGTCTGGAGATTCTGCTGGGCCACCGCTGAAGCGACCCTCCAATACGGTGAAGGCAGTTGAGTTGACTGTTTAGCACTAGTGTGTGTAAGCCTTGTAACCCAGAGGCCAGCCTGATATTGTGGTCTCTGCCTGAAAGATAGCCCAGACGCTGCATGAACTGCAGTGCAACTCAACGGAGTCAAGGCAATTTCTAGCAAACAATAAGACCATAAGACATAGGAGCGGAAGTAAGGCCATTCGGCCCATCAAGTCCACTCCGGGAGAAGCTTCATCACATAAGGAGATTACTTTTCCAGTAAGTTAAGGGAACTACAGATCTTGACTAATACCTGGATTTGATTTCCAAACATCATCCTTAGATGCCATTACATTTCGATGTTCTCTCCCTCTATTACCATCTTAAAATTAACAAAGTGTTCAGACATCATTTATAATTCTTCAGTTATGTGATGAATTCCTCTGTTGTGCTTTGAAGAGAGATAGTTGTGTAAAAGTTTAGAGTTAATGTTGCTTTTACCCAGGTTGTAATGTGCTGTACGAAAGGGAGAATTTAGTGGTCTGTCTGGTTGCTGTCCGAGCGTTTATTAAAGCAGAGTTCCTGACTCTGATCCTGAAAGGATTTTTGGAGTTTAACTTAGTTCACTTTCAGGATGCAGGTCTTGCTGGCAAGGTCAACATTTTTGCTATCCCTTGTTACCCTGTGAAGCCTTCTTCCTTATCCATTACAAACAGGCATGAAGCCTGATACAACTGAATAAGATACCTGGTCATTTCATTACATTGGTGCAGAATTGGAGTTACATTCAGATCAGACCTAATGAGACAGCAGGCTGCCTTCCCTAAAAGCACCATTGTGAAACTAAAGGATCTCTTTCCAACAATCCAATAGTTTCTTTGTCATCAGTATGGAGAACAATTTTGTTCCACAGATTAGTTGATTCAATTCTAACTCCAGCAGTTCCCAGATTTGAACTTAAATCTTCAGGAGGTGTATCATTATGTATTACTTCAGGTCTCTGGATTATAAGGGCAGTAGCATTAGCACTCTGCTCATCCCGTTATACAGGTTGGAAGTACAGCTTTCGGGCTGTCTGCATGAAAGGGATTGGAGCAGATTGCCTGCTACCACTTTTCACTTTTCCTTCAGATTCCAAAACAGAAAGAGGTGAGATTATAAAAAATACCTACATACCTTCTGATTTACACAGGAAATACGGGGGGTGGGGGGGCGGGAGTGCTGGTTGTTGAGGAATAATATAATCCTGTCATTTTATTTTTATTTTTCAGAGGAGAGAGATTGCTAGGCCAGCTTTTCTTGCCTCTCCCTAATTGCTCTTGAGAAGGTGGTAGTGAACTATTTTCTTGACTTGCTGCAGTCCTTGGGGTGTAGAAACATCCTGTACTATTAGGGAGGGAGATTGTAATCAGCAATAGCAAAGGAACAGCGTTGACATCCAGGTTCAGAATGGTAAATAACATGGAGGGAAACTTGCAGGTGGTGAGATTCCTATCTCCCTCAGGTCTTGTCTCTCTAAACAGCACAGAGTATGGGCTTGAGAAGGGCTATCTAAGGAGCCTTGCTGAATTTCTGCTGTGCATATTATGGATGATATAGTTCTGCTACCGATCAGCCATGAAGGAGGGAGTGGATGTTTGTGGATGTGATGCCAATCAAGCGGCTGCTTTCTCCTGGATGGTGTCGAGCTTCTTGAGTGTTGTTGGAGCTGCCCCCATCCAGGCAAGTGGGGAGTATTCCATCACACTCCTGACTTGTGCCTTATCAATAGTGGACAGGCTTTGAGGAGTCAGGAGTTAAGTTACTCACTTCAGGATTCCTAGCATCTGACCTGCTCTTGCAGCCACCGTATCTGTATGTCTGGTACATTTGAGTTTCTGGTCAATGGTAATCCCAAGGATGTTGACAACGAGGGATTCAGTGATGGTAATACCGCTGAATGTCAAGGGGTGGTGGTTAGATTCTCTTTTGCTGGAAATGGTCATTGCCTGCCACTTGTGTCAGCTGTTGCAACAGTGGAACTGCAAGGGAGCATTAGCTGCCCGATATTTGATTCGCTGCAATCCAATTTGAAATTTTATTTCTGAGTCAGCTATCTAGGAGCCCAACGTTTCACCTTAAACTCTCATCTTTGGAGCTACCAGGATAATCAGAGACTATTCTTTAATTGCACTTCAACATGGATCAACACTGTAATTAAGTGGTAATTCAACATGCTACCCAGCAGTCAGAATATAGAACAGAATATCCTTTATTGTCATGTGTACTCGAGCACAGTGAAAAGTTTACAATGTTGCCCTTTATGTTGCTATCTTGGGTACCTTGTACCTAAGTACAAATCCTAGATACAAAAAGAGGAATGAAAAAGTAGTTGCATTACTTTACAGTGAATCGTGGAATAAGTTAGAAATATGACACAATTAAAAGGATCGACATTACTAGTCTGGTAACATACTTCAGAGATCTGGTTTAATAATAGAAATTACAAACTGTATTGTTTGTAGACTAGTAATCCAGAGTGGCTTAATCATCTAAAGAGTAGGCATTTAACTCATACCATCTCAGTAAAAATGGTCATGAATTTGTTTTATTGTTTTAAGGACTGAATTGCTTCACAATTTTCTGACTCCACTGAAATAACCTGCAAGCCATTCATTGTCTTTAAGTAGTTCAAGACAGCAGCTCGTCATTTAGCGGTAGGCAGCAAATAATGGCTGTGTGAGGGTCACGATCAACCCATGAGCTAATTTATAAAGATCTCCAAGCCTACGATTCAGAGACTCGATCTCATGCACCTGCCACTGTCAGGTTTCATGGAAAACCACATTCAGTTTCTTTTTCTGGGGCAAACACTAGCGGTTTCTGCAATTTCGAGGGAATATCAGCAAAATCCTAGATTGTTCAAGTAACCAATTTTGCCACCAATTCTCCACTGAAGTTACACCAGCTGCTTTGAGGAGATCTGCAAGAAAATCCCTGGCAATACAGTAATTTAAGATTTCAATGTTATATTTTAGAACAGCACCTCTATTATAAAGACAGAAAGCAAGACCGACTAAAAATAAGAATGAAAGAATACATAAGAAATTGGGATAAGTTACCAGGCTATCTCAGCTTTCTTATTGTTGTTCATTGAATGCACAGAGTTTATATGTGAGAATGACTAGCAGAGCGCAATGTTCAGATCTGCGTTCCAACTCGTTCTGAAGTGAAGAGCACATTGCTTAAACTAATTAACATAATCTTTTCTTGACTCAGTTGAATGGCAAGTTTGCTCAGTCATGGCTCAGCGGACTGAGAATGGGGGGTGGGGGGGAAAATCACTGGGTCACATATGGAATAAACAGCAAATCAAAGTGAGAATGCCAAGACCTCAGACTGCTCAGAAGATACTCCTCCTTCTCCCATTCTGCATCACCCTTTGCAAAGGAATGCTCATTAATTCTGTGCTGAAAACCTGTGAGGTCTTGACTGGCAGCATCTCAAGAGCATTCCAGGCTTAAAGAGCACAAAGTGAGGGCATACTGCGGAAAGGAATGTGTTCATACCCAGCTCTGACAAGGAGTTTGAAGGTAAACAGTTCAATCCAGTAAACCCCACTGTACTTGACAGGTGAATCCAGTCTCCACACTGCAGCCTGATCTCAATGCTGAACACTAATGTTATAAATCAAACCACTCCGATAATACACACAGGCAAATCCCACAATTCCTGGACAAAAAAACTGGGAGAGCTGTCCAAAAGACTAGTCAAACAACAGCCCGACCTGGTCATACTCATCGAATCATACCTCATAGATAATGTCCCCAGTAACACCATCACCCACCCTGAATATGTCCATAAGACCATACGACACAGGAGCAGAAATTAGGCCATTCGGGTCGATTCTCCCATTGTCTCCCCATAACTCCTAATCCCCTTGACAATTAAAAACCTATCTATCTTCATCTTAAATATACTCAATGACCTGGCTCCAACAGCTTTCTGTGGCAATGAATTCTATCGAGTATAGACCCAGAGTCCTCAAACGTTCCTCATATGTTAAGCTTTTCATTCCTGGGACCGTTCTCGTTAACCTCACCTAAACATGCTCCAATGCCAGTCCATCCTTCCTGAGATAAGGGGTCTAAAACGGTGCATAATACTCCAAATGTGGTCTGACCAGAGCTTTATAGAACCTCAGAAGTATATCCATGCTTTTATATTCAAGTTCTCTCAAAATAAATGCCATCATTGCATTTGCCTTCCTAACTACTGACTCAACCTGCAAGTTTACCTTGAGTGAATCCTGGAGTAGAACTCCCAAGTCTCTTTGCCCTTCAGATTTCTGAATTTTCTCCTCATTTAGAAAATAGTCCATGCTTGTATTCTCCCGACCAAAGTGCATGACCTCACACTTTCCAACATTGTACTCCAGCTATCACTTCTTTGCCCACTCTCCTTCAATTACCTTTGCATCATTTACAAACTTAGCCATAATGCCCTCAGTTCCTTCATCTAGATCATTAATATATAAACGTCCTGTCCCATTCACAGTTCAGGCCCACCAGAGGTAGCAGCACAGGAAGGAGTTGACCACAGGATAGGTGACCTCAGGGTAGGTGAGGAGCTGGATCCCACAACCAGTCGGGAGACTTTCTGCCTTTTGGGGGCTGCTTTCCTGCTGGAATGGGAGGGAGGCTGATCTGATGGAGATGGAAATGGCACAGCTATTACTGTTGCTGCAAGTGGAGAGGTATCCTGACCAAGTGAAGAGGAAGTGCAGAGGGCATACAGTGTTAGTGGTTGTCATGGGTTGGGTTGGGTGACAGTGCATGATGGAAGATGTTGTAGACAGCAGCGAGTGTGATACAGCATGAGGTTTTGCAGAGAAATTGGTGAAGAGAATGGTGTAGTGAGACTCCCTGTTTTCCTAACCAGTCAGTTTGGATTGAAACATAGAAACTAGGTGCAAGAGTAGGCCATTCAGCCCTTCGAACCTGCCCCACCATTCAACAGGATCGTGGTTGATCCGTCAGCTCAATACCATATTCCCACTTTCTTTCCGTGTTCTTTGATGCTTTCAAAATCTAAAAAAACCTCTCTCTTCCTGAATACATTCAGTGACTTGCCCTCCCCAGCTTCCTATGGTAGAGAATTTCACAGAATCACCACCCTTTGATGAAATGTTTCCTCATCTCAGTCCTAAATGCTCCACCCCATATTCTGAGACCGTGTCCCCTGGTTCTTGACTCCTCAAATCAATCTTTCCCCATTTGATAGTCCTGCCAGCCCCGGTGCCATTCTACTGAGCTGACGCTGCACTCCTTCCTTATACTGGGAGAATAAAACTCCACACAATACTGTAGGCGTGGTGTGATCAAGGCCCTGTAAAATTGCACCAAGGGAACTCTATTTGCAATGAAGGCCAGAATACCATTTGCCTTGTAATTGCTTACTGCAGCTGCCTGGCTACTTTCATCCACTGGTGTACAAGGACACAGATCCCTTTGTACATCCACACTTGCTCACCATATCACCACTTAAATAATACTCTCTCCTTCTGTGTTACACACCAGATTATAACTTCACATATAACCACGTGATAATATGTGTATAATGTGCTTGCTCAGTCACTCAACCTGTCAAAATCACTTTGAAGCCTCCTCCTCACAATCCTCCCCCCCCCCCCCCCCCCCACAAGTTTTGTATCATTGCCAAACTTGCAAATGTTGTATTTGGTTCCCTCATTAATGTTATTTCTACCTGCTTTGAGGTTGGGGTTCAAGCACTGCTTGCACTCGGGAAAGGACTGATATTTTCACAACTCAGTGTTTCCTGTTTGTTTAGTTGGTAAATAATGGGATTTGTAAGGACTTTCTTAAAAATAATACTTCATTCAAAATTATTTTTTGGATTGATTTTTACCAACTCATTGAAGAATTATAAACTGGAGGTCTAAGGCAAAGTTCCCATTTTGCCAGCTCCAAGACTGATCTGGATTTGTTTCTGGATTTGCTGACGATTGGTTTTTAAATAACTTTCTTACTTTTGTTTATTTTTAAATGTGTTTCCACCGCATACCTATTTTCCCCAATGGTGCCAGTTTTACTTTTTGTTTTATTTTTAAAAGTATGATGAAACCAATTCCCTAATCCTGCCAGGCAGGATGTTCCTGACTGTGACACCATTGTTCATGAATGGGGAGCATTGCTGTAGTGTTGCAATACCAATAATGTGCTACCTACACACAACACCAAATTTTCCCAGTAAGTGGAAAAATGATCACTAAATGATAACATTTCTTTGGCTCCATTTTGAACAGTTGGATATTAAGACAAGTTTCTAGCAGTAACTAGCTATCTAATTTTCAATGCTGCATTCTCCGAGGGAAACTGCAGTTACTAGGTTGTGAGTCGTATCATTTCCACTGTTTTTTATTTTCTTTGTTACTAACTTGTCTTCTTTGTTCGTTAAACATTAAATGAAAATATTCCACTAATCAAACTCCAAACAAATGGGCAGACTGAATCTGAATTGCAAAATCCCATGCCCCAATCTATGTTACACTTCCTTAGTTTCCACAATAATATCCCAGGAAAAGGAGAGAAAGACACAAGATCAACTATTTGGTTTTCAGTCATCAAACTATGGCCCTGACTCAGGTAAACAAAAAAAATCTGCTGTTGCTAGGCTTCAGAGAATCCAAATAGGTTCCTTTGAAAGAATTGGTCCAATTAGAAAATTATAGAAATTTTGCAATGTATTTGTGAAGACTTGCCCACCCCCCCGTCTACATCGTTGGGGAGTGATGCACATATGTAATTACAACTGGTCTTGGTAATGAATGAGACTAGAGGGGTAGAGAGGTTTCAAAGGATGGTAAAGCTCAATGGGAACAGTCTTGATTTGGTTCAGGAGGTGTGTGGTGCAAAAAAAAGGAAAGATTTAGGCTTTGTACAGTGTCCTCAAGAGCACCTATTGTCTCAAAGCTCTTTAAATCCAAGTGCACAGGCTTGGCTGCAAGTGCAGAAAACATGGCTGTTCAAAGCACACCCAGAAAACTCTCTCAACCAGGACTGTGGCAATATTCATTACTTTTTGTGATGTTGTTTGAGGGATCAATATCGGGCAGTAGATTGGAGTAACTCCCCTCATATTTTTTAATTACCGCTATATAATCTTTTACAGGTGTCTCTGTAAGCAGCTGGGGGACTTCATGTAAGAAAGCCAACACCCGCCTCAGCACTGCACCAGAAAGTCAGTTTGAGTTTTGAACTTAAACCTGAAAACTTATGTCTCAGAGGTGGAAGTGCTATACCAACCTGTCACAGCTAACAGAGTAGAATAGAAACACTACATGCTGTGAGGAATAAGTTACCGCAGATGCTGGAAACTGTACTGAAAACAAAAAGTGCTGGAGATCACAGCGGGTCAGGCAGCATCCATGGAGAGAGAGCAAGTGAATGTTTCGAGTCTAGATGACTCTTCACCAGAGTTGCCAAATACTGTTGGCAGGTCTGGCAGCATCTGTGGAGAGAGAAATGGAGTTTGGATTTCAAATAAGACATCAGAACTGTTCTGCTGAAAGTTGATCAAACTGAATAATTAACTGTTTCTCTCCCTTCACAAAAGCTGTCAGACCTGCTGAGCATTTCCAGCGCTTGCTGTTTTAAGTTTAGACAGCACTGCACTTTAGTAGCAGAGCAGAAAATTAGGAAGGAAACTGAAATTGGAAACGATGGAGAGTGGGTTTGGTGCAGGGGCTGAGGGCTGGAGCTGTGAAACAGTGCAAAGTGTTGGAGGAATAGAAGATGTGAATGGAAGTGGGGAAGAGGCCAAATTATTGCTTTAGTAATGTGGACACAATTGCTATTGAGGAGATTCAGGAGGCCTGTGTTTGGAAAGCATAACTGAGATATGTGGAGACTTTTAAAAACAGGATCGATTGAAATCATGGTAGGTTCAAAAGCATCAAAAAGAAGGAGAGACAATGTTTCAGTGTGACTGCACAGAGCTAGCCTTTATCTACTCGCTTCATGAACCTGGTTGAAATTAAAAACCATTTTCCTCAAACACATAACTGGACATGCTGTCGGTCAAGTACTCTGTTCCTTGAACCTGCCTGCCTAAGGGTCTGGCACTGGGACCTGGGTGACATTGAGCTAACTTTTTGGTGCCAGTGTAATATGAATTTTCAGTTGGGATTATTGCAGCTCCACAAAATGTTTGAGCTTCCAAATTAAGACGATACATTTTAGTTAAATTATTTCTATCAACTGACAGTAAAAACCATCCCTATTAAAATGGGCCCAATGAAAGGAAATCAGAGAGTTGTACTGCTGTGCGTAGGATTCCTATTATTTTTATGTCTCCTGAAAGAACCACAGATATTTAAACATTGCTATTGGCTTGAAAGGCAGGATTGTCTAAGTTGGCTCTAAAAAGATTCATTTTGCAGTTATTAAAACATTAAACCTTTATGGTAAAACATATCAACAAAATCGGTTTTAAAGTTCCTGGGACCGTATCTCTTCCAGGATTCACCACTGCTGTTTTTGTCGGTCCTTTTCAGGTATTTTCCTTTGCAATAAACATGATGAAACTTTATGTTCCAAACATTACGTAAGACAGAAAGGTGCTTTGGATCGTGGCTTACTGAAATTTACAAAAGTTTACACCTTCACTATGTGACTATGACCAACAACAATCTGAAAACGGATCTCAAAGAGGGAAATTAATCTCACTGCAGTGAATATTCCAAGTTCAACTTACAAATTTTGCATTTGAAATTTTGTTAACCATAGATAGGGAATCCTCCTGTTAGTCACTGCAGGACAGGATGAATGGGGGCCATCCTTTAGTGGTTGCTGACTCTTCATTGAGTGTGAAAAGCCGTGGCCAGGTATTGTTTATTTAATTCTCCTTTGTGCAGACTATTATTGGGCACTGACATCTGGGAAGCTACACCTCAGATGAACTGACTTTTGAAACACTGGAATTACCCAAATTTGCAATTTATTACATATCTCCATCCATGTCCTGGCTTCCTTAATCCCCTGAGTGCGTGTGTGCAGAAGAAATAGCAAAGCAATTCTCCTAGGTTTTAAATGCTTTGCTCTTAAAACCTATATCTGATTTCATCTTCAATGATGGGTTCATTGCAAAACTGTAATCCAAAAAATTCAGAGTTTGGGAAATACCCATTAGCCTACCTCTGGAGAGAAGCAAAAAGGGAAAAGAGAAGTTCAAACGATATCTCTCTGCCTTGGGCTTGAGAGGGAAAAAGCAATCATAATTTAAACGCACACTTATTCCTCCTTTGTCTGTGATTGTATGAAATGCTTCACTTGCTGAAGCTAGCATGGAATAAAGGATCAATTACACCTTTAATCAGAAAGCAAAAACAGAGAATGCTGGTAAAGCTTGGCAGTTCGGGCAGCATCTGTGGAGAGAAAATCAGAGGTAACTTTTCGGGGCCGGTGACCATACCTCAGAACTGCCCTTCAAACATAGCTGCAAAGCAGATGCATAAGGAGCTGTCATAATGATGTCAGGTCACATGGCACTGGGAGACATGCCTGTTGGGTTCCTCCCTTACTGTTTCTTATCATGTTACCTTCTGACGACAAACTACATGGTCCCAAACAGCGAACAGATCCACAGAAAAGACAACAGAGACCTGCAGAGAAATCCATCATTGTGTGAAGGATGAAGGAATTCAAATCCATTCCAATCCCAGAAGTAGGGAACAAATCTGAGGAGAAGCCCTGTGGTGAGAGGGAGAGGTGGATTTTGAGGCCAACCAAGAAACTGGACCATGGAGAGGGAGACCCCACAAAACATGTAAGTTTGCAAAATGGAATACAGCAAGCTGCAAAAAAACATAGAGTCATAAAGATGTACAGAACAGAAACAAACCCTTCCATCCAACCCGTCCATGCCGACAAGATATCCCAACCCAATCTAGTCCCACCTGCCCGCACCCGGCTCATATCCCTCCAAACCCTTCCTATTCATATACCCATCCAGATGCCTTTTAAGTGTTCTCATTGTACCAGCCTCCACCACTTCCTCTGGCAGCTCATTCCATACACGTACCACCCTCTGCGTGAAAAAGATGCCCCTTAGGATCCTTTTATATCTTTCCCCTCTCACCTTAAACCTATGCCCTCTAGTTCTGGACTCCCCCAACCCCAGGAAAATACCTTGTCTATTTACTCTATCCATGCCCCTCATGATTTTATAAAATGTCTATATGGTCACCCCTCAGCTTCTGAAACTTCAGGGAAAACAGCCCCAGCCTATTTAGCTTCTCCCTGTAGCTCAAATCCTCCAATCCTGGCAATATCCTTGTAAATCTTTTCTGAACCCTTTCAAGTTTCACAACATCCTTCTGATACAAAGGAGACCAGAATTGCACACAATATTTCAAAGGGGGCCTAACCAACGTCCTATAAAGCCGCAACATGACCTCCCAACTCACCACAGTAAAACAAAACAATTGCAGATTCAAGCTCCTTACAGAGAAGGCAAAGTAGACACCATAACCACTGATTATTGATGACTCATTCCACTTTGCCAATAATTCCCAACATGGAACACAGAAATGAGGTCCTCAAGGACTGCAGGCAGTGGAAGGGCTAGATCGAATTTTACCAGAATGTTTACAGACTAAAAAGGCCCTACATTAGCAAAGACCATGCCATTTTCTAAACAGCCTGAACCTCAGAAGTGGAATACTGCTTTTATCCATGGGCAAATAAAACACCCCCTGGCCCAGAAGACTTACTCCATCCCAGTCTGTGATTGATTGGATAGCTACCAATGTGCCAGTAGACAATGTACAGGATGGGAATGGGGGGGCCGTATCCATTCTTGCCTCATGTCCACACAATGGTGGAAAAACTCCCCATCAGTGCCAACCCTGATGGACCAGTAATACTGGGTAGCAGACATGCCACAAGGTAGGCCATTTTCAGGTGCTTTGCTGAAGCACCAACAGGAAATTTCAATCTGTGGGACAAAGATGGAGTAATAAACCACCACAATGTGCAACTGTCCAAGAAGTGGATGTAAGAGAGGAACAAGATAACTTCTGCTTCAGGTGAAATTATAGACCCACAAGATGATTTATGATGTACAGATATCATGGAAAATGCAAGAATATGATTTTAAACTGGATAGAGGGAGAATGTATCTATTCTTTCAGATTCCACACTGAGGGTGAAGCCTCAATTCTTCCAATAGGGTCCCATCAAACTTCAGGATTCAGGAGGAATCAGAACAAGACGACAAGGACAGATGCAAACTATGCTTCACTACAATGGGAGAAAGATGATTGGGAATGATATATGGAATGTCAATCATTATTTTCTTTATTAAACAGAGACACCGTGTAGGATTGACATATTCTTTATTTGCTTGATGTAACAGAAATGAATTTGAGCTGTTACCATTTCTGAACCTTTCACTTGGAGGAGAAGCTAAAAGTGGAAAGGAATATTCCGGGAATGATGGTGACCAGCCACATAATGATGTTCTAGACTTTAATTTGCTTTTTCAAACCAAGTGGGAATGAATTATTCCACCACAGAGACAATGATCTGTCCCCATAGAGGTCCCGGCTACCACTACAATCTGAGAGCAGTCCCAATGATGAGGTCTGCATTGATTCTTTTGAGGAGTCTCAACTTTTTGTTGAGAATATGAGGTGGTGGTCCTTATCTGCTTATCCCAATAGGCACACTGATGACTGGCCACAACAATTGCCAGCCATAAGGAAAAAATGATCCAGGGAAAATGAGGCGCTTAACTCTAACTTGGATCAACATTCAGAAACTATTAACTTACAAAATATGAGCTGAAACCTACAGTTGAGTTCCAGCAATGAGCCAGAGTTAGTAAAGAGTTGTTGATCTTTACTGACATTGATGTGGATTACCTGTTGTCAGCAACCCAGATCTGATCATCCTCTGGCCAAAGAAAATTCAGGATCCAAATTTGCTTTTCCCACTGGATGCTCCTGTTGCTTGCCTTTGACAACAAAATCAAGAAGTCAATACATCTTTCCGAGGGCAGTTTTGAATATTCTGCAGGAATTTATCTTGTGATTGGCTGCTCCATCATGTGAGAGGTTTCTTTACACTTAATGTTCCTGCCAATTTTCTCCTCGCCAGATGATATTGGCTCCTTGTTGGAATATACCCCTGTAGGTGGTAAACTTCCCAAGTGGCAGCTTCCATGTGTGAGCCATAACAGCTTGTGGGAAATGGCTTACACCGATAGGAAAGGTTACAGCCAAGTCCATCATGGACTCAATTGATGTCAGCAGCACCTTTCTCCTTCCAAACCCTGAACTCACCCACTTTGAAGAACAAGGACAGCAGCGTCACCTGCAGGTTGCCCTTCCTCCAAGCCATGCACCATCCTGATTTGGAGTTGTACCACTGCTCCCACACTGACCACCCCCCCCCCCCCTCCCTAACAACACTGCACTCCTCCCCCTGCCAACAGACTGCAGAGGCTCAACAAGATGGCTCACCACCGCTTTCTCAAAAGAGATTAGGGATGTGCAGCAAAGACTGGCCCAGCCAACAATGCTCACATCCCATCAATGAATGGAAATGATCTGCTGTTCTGGTAAAATAACATCCTTAAGAATAATCTAGTTCTTTTTTCCATCCTGGAACCAAAAACATTGAAGCTGTTTGTAACGCACACTACTGTATAGATTAGATATTAAACCTGAGATCTTACTTCATTTTCTTCTTACAGAAGCTACATAGTTTGACACTGTTTACATTTTGTAACCACTTCCCTGTTGAATATTTGAAATCCATCGCAGCTCCTGAAATTACTGTGTGGGCCTGTATCGTGTAACACATATAGAGGAGGTCAGGTCATCAACAGCAGACCCATTCCAGTTTTGTCCAGCAATGTCAGCAACCTGATACAGCCTGATGTCGTACTCAGAAACCCTAGGAAAATCCATCAAATGGCTTTAAAGTTTTGTCTGTTTTCATCACAATTATTTTGGGGGTGTTATGCATGTAAAGAATTTAATTTTCCAACTTCATGGGACTTTGTTTTACACAGGATGAGATGTGCAAAGTCCCTGTGTAAAAAATGTGCCTATAACAATGATCCTTGATTTATTCAGTAGGCAATTAGATATGAGCTTAGAAAGAAAAACTTGCCAGGGCTGAGCATATGGCTGATAACTTGGGCAAACACTCAACACTGTCACACAAACCCTGGTGATTCGATGGCATGAATGTTAACACTGAAAAGAGTCAAACAGAATCTCAAACCCAAAACTCACATCCAATTTCTGGCTTTAAACAAAGTGGAACCACGAGGAAGGTAAGGTTTAGAGATAACCTGCTTCCAGGCCTGTTTGTCAATTTTAATATTTTAATGAGGCTATTAACTGGTAATTTGACCTACCTTGATATTTGAACTGGGGTTTGCCAGTTTTCCCAACCTTGGGAAACCTGGCAGCTGAAGGGAGGCAAGGCAAGGAATCTGTGATGGAGAAAAGGTATTTGTTGTAGAATTAAAACTCCACAGCACACAGAAAAACTTTGACATCTGCAATGTCCTCTACCTAATTCTTCAAGACTAGGCAACCCCAGCCTGTTAATAGCCAACGCTTATGATCCGGTCAAAAACTCACATGTATGTTATGCAACACTTTATTGCACCAAGTAGAAGGCTTATTTTACTTACTCTCAGGTTGTGGACAATGCTGGAAATTGCAATAATTGCCCGGTCATATAGACACCTTGAAAATATGCAATGGTACAGCTGTTCCTGCAAGCACTGCAGTGAGTGAGTGTGTTAATAATGTTCACAGAGAGTTGTACAGCATGGAAACAGACCCTTCAGTCCAACTCATCCATGCCGACTGTGATCCCAACCTAAACCAATCCCACCTGCCTGCTTTCCTTTCCTATTCATGCTCTCATCCAAATGCTGTAACTGTACCAGCATCTACCACTTCCTCTGGCAGTTCATTTCACACACAAACCACTCTGTCTGAAAAGGTTGCCCCTCATGGCTGTTTAAATCTTTCTCCTCTCACCTTAAAAATATGGCACTAGTTTTGAACTCCCCCATCCTAATGAAAAGGCAGTTGTTATTCACCTTATCTTTGCTCCTCATGATTTTATAAACTTCTGTAAGGTCATCTCCATTGTTGTGGTTCTGTTCGCCGAGATGGGAATTTGTGTAGCAGACGTTTCGTCCCCTGTCTAGGTGACATCCTAGTGCTTGGGAGCCTCCTGTGAAGCGCTTCTGTGATGTTTCTTCCGGCATTTATTGTGGTTTGTCTCTGCCGCTTCCGGTTGTCAGTTCCAGCTGTCCGCTGCAGTGGCCGGTATATTGGGTCCAGACACTCATCCACAGACTCGATCAACAAACACATCGACCTGGACCAATATACCGGCCACTGCAGCGGACAGCTGGAACTGAAAACCGGAAGCGGCAGAGACAAACCACTATAAATGCCGGAGGAAATACCACAGAAGCGCTTCACAGGATGCTCCCAAGCACTGAGGATGTCACCTAGACAGGGGACGAAATGTTTGCAACACAAATTCCCAGCTCGGCGAACAGAACCACAACAACGAGCACCCGAGCTACAAATCCTCTCTCAAACTTTGGTCATCTCCAATGCTCGAGTAAAAAATGCCCCAACTTATCCAACCCATTTTTATAACTCAGACCTTCTATTCCTAGCAACATCCTGGCAAATCTTTTCTGAATCCTCTCCATTTTCTTTACATTAGATTACTTACAATATGGAAACAGGCCCTTTGGCCCAACAAGTCCACACTGACCTTCCAAAGAGTAATCCACTCCCCCCCCATTCATTCCTGACTAATGCACCTAACACTGCGGGCAATTTAGCATGGCCAATTCACCTGGCCTGCACATCTTTGGACTGTGGGAGGAAACCGGAGCACCTGGAGGAAACCCACGCAGACACTGGGAAAATGTGCAAACTCCACACAGACATTTGCCCGAGGTGGGAATTGAACCCGGGTCCCTGGTGCTATGAGGCAGCAGTGCTAACCACTGTGCAAATTTAATAATATCCTTCCTATAGTAGGGTGACCAGAACTGTACATATGAGGTTGGGTGAGGATTATGACTTACTGACACTGAAGGCATAATGGTAGCTTCCAAGTCAGAATGATGTGTAACACTCGGAGGGAAATGTGCAGGTTGTAATGTTCCCATAATCTTACTGTTTTTGTGTCACTCAGTCAAGATCACAGCGTTGGGCAGTGCTGACAGAGTAGTCTTGGAAAATTGCTGGAGATCGTACAAACTGTGACGATAGGACTACTTGTCCTATTTGATGGCAAACATCTCGAGTGTTGTTACATTTTCAACTGCCCATGTAAATGATGGGTATGGCATCACACTCCTGACTGCAGTTTTGTAGATGATGAAAAGTGGTGCTCCCTTTAACTCTGAGTATTTGCTCATTTTTAATTCAATGTATGTGTGCAGCTGCACAAAAAGCTTTAGTGGAGTTGGGCATTTATATAAAATTCCTGCACACCAGGGAAGGTTGATGAAGAGGTTCTGTGAAGTGAGGTTGAGCCATTCATCTCGCAGTACTGCTTTGCTCTTATAGTCAAGATACTGATAGAGTTTCAGGTTGGAGCTTTTCTTGTTGGAGTTGGTCTTTGCCTGGCACCTACGTGGCGTGAAAGCTGGTGGATATTGCAAAATTGCATACTCTATCAGATATAACATTGTAAATTAAACTGTACAATATAACTCTACAAAATCTAACACCTTAACTTGGCAAAATCATGCTAGGCCATATTCAATTGTAGAATCAAATTTGCTTCATTTTTTGCCATTCCCCTTATATTCCCATCTTTACTAGTTTCTACATATGACAAGACTCCCGCATGTTACAAGGATGTGCCATGACCACAGATAATAATCCTGATTCACCTTTGGAGGTATCCAACTTTTGATTCTAGTGTACGTTTTTTTAAAAGAGGACATCACAGTCAAACAAATGACTGGGGATGTAAATTCAGTGGCTGCATAGGGACAGCTACCTTGAAGTACCATCTTGACGAAGTCAAGGAAACTTCAAACGGATTCAAAAAGGAAGAAATACAGTGGAGACTGAATTATAGTGTCCTGGGAGTTGCCTGTGGATATGATGGGGATAACAATGTGGGCAAAAGACATATTTCATGCCTTCCTCTTTCAAGCACACACAAGGACAATGGTTACATAGGAATGCAGTTCAAAGTCAGTTCAACACTGGTCTGTGTATGTTAGCGGACAGTGGTGTGCTCATGAGCTGAGGTGCTCTTGTGTAGCAGCCTGATTTTGAGTGAAGGTCACAGTCAAAGAATTACTCTTTGCTCACCCCTGCATTGAAGATCTTGGAACCCCTCACTCTGAGTGCTAAAAGGCAGCTAGCCAACAAACTGTCAAAATAGAACGGGATAAAAGAATTCCAGTTAACCTGCAAAGCCAAGCAACTCGAAAACAATTGTTCGACTATCAAAGTTCCACAATCCACACTTCAATAATGACAGCAACTAACCGTGCATCTTTTAACCTTCATCTGTCTCGGGCTCACTTCTCATTTCCAGTCCGTGTGCTGTTCTTATTTCTTCCCACTTTGGTAATTAAAAATTTCATCTTGTTGTGAACCCAAGAAAGCCTGATTAAATTGGCTCCTTCTAAAACATAAATTTGTTTGGTCTGGAAGAAATTATCCACAGGGGAGAGGAACCTTTTCTAAGTTATCCTTGTTACGATCATTGAAGGGCTCAAATTTGGGGTTCCTGTCTAAAACTGTAACAACTTGCCCGGGATCTAGTTGTAGATTGGGTGTAATAATACATTTGATGTTCACATTGTTCGTAGTCAAAGTTCATAATCAGTGAGTTTAGTGCAATATATGACATCTGGCAAAGACATAAAATCCCACCAATAAATCATTCCCATAACAGAGGTTTGACAGCCAACATAATGACTAATTGCACTTCATTGTGGACTGAACAACTCGGTGTTTTAATTAACTTGTTTCTCAAACTGTTTTTTGGAAAAACGTAATTGCCTGAATAAACCTATAATAGGAATCAAACTTCTTGTCCCAGTCCTGTTACTGGACCCATTCACCAGCTGCATTTTTATTGAAGATTAAACTTTACTCCTTGTGCTGCTGGTCACATGGAAAGGTCACCAAGGAGGTCACGTGGGGGAGGTCACCCAGAAGGATCCTGGTATAATCTGGTCTGGAAGCACAATGGAATGTGTAATCCTGCCAGAGACCGTAGGAATGTGTAACTAAGGAGTTTAATTGAAAGGAAAGTTGCAACTTACAACAATGCTGCAAGCAGAAAAAAATGAAAATCTGAAAAGTTCTCTCAAACAGATAATAAATAGCTGCCAATATTCACACAACAGTCGGTATCTTCTTGTGGATTAGATTCTCTAATGGTGCCTCCATGTTATTTCAACTGCAAGGAAGAGCAATTTGATACCACATCCACAACACAGCAAAAAATCAGAATGGTGTGTTGTCTCCCTGGGTTTTGGAGAAGGGTGCAGAATGTTCTCAAAGGGGAGAGGGACCAGCAGGAGGTCATTGTACACATTGGAACAAATGACATAGGAAGGCAAGAGGATGAGATTCTGAAGGGAGAAAATAGAAAGTTAGGCAGGAATTTAAAAAGGAGGTCCTCGAGAGTAGTAATATCTGGATTATTCCTGGTGTTGTGAGCTAGTGAGCGTAGGAATAGCAGGAAAGAGTAGATGAATACTTGGCTGAAGAGCTGGTATTTGGGAAAAGGGTTCACATTTTTTGATCATTGAGATTGCTTCTAGGATAAAAGTGACTTGTACAAGAAGAATGGATTGCACCTGAATTGGAAGGGGACTAATATACTGGGCAGGGAGACTTGCTGGAGCTGCTCAGGAGGATTTAAATTGGTAAGGTGGGGAGGGGATCTAGGGAGATAGTAAGGAAAGAGAGCAATCTGAGACTACTACAGTTAGGCAAAGGAGCGAGTCAAACAGTCAGGAACAAAGCAGAGAACAAGATAGGACTGATCAATTAAAGTGCATTTATTTCAATGCAAGAGGCCTAACAGGGAAGGGCAGATGAACTCAGGAACATGGGATTGGGATATCATAGCAATTATAGAAACGTGGGATGGGCAGGACTGGCAGCTTAATGTTCCAGGAAGGATAGAAAGGGGGGCAAGAGAGAAGGGGGAGTGGCATTTTTGATGAGGGATAGCATTACAGCTGTACTGAGGGAGGATATTCCCAGAAATACACCCAAGGAAGTTATTTGGGTGGAACTGAGAAATAAGAAAAGGATGGTCACCTTATTGGAATTGTATTATAGACCCCCTAATAGTCAGAGGGAAATTAAGAAACAAATTTATAAAGAAATTTCAGTTATCTGTAAAAATATTAGGATGATTATGGTAGGGGATTTTAACTTTCCAAACATAGACTGGGACTGCCACAGTGTTAAGGGTTTAGATAGAGAGGAATTTGTTAAGTGCGTACAAGACAATTTTCTGGTTCAGTATGTGGATGTACCTACTAGAGAAGGTGCAAAACTTGACCTACTCTTGGGAAATAAGGCAGGGCAGGTGACCATAATTCTATTAGATTTAAAATAGTGATGGAAAAGGATAGACCAGATCTAAAAGTTGAAGTTCTACACTGGAGGAAGACCAATTTTGACAGTATTAGGCAAGAACTTTTGAAAGCTCATTGGAGGCAGATGTTTGCAGGTAAAGGGACGGCTGGAAGTTGGGAAGCTTTCAGAAATGAGATAATGAGAATCCAGAGAAAGTATGTTCCTGTCAGGGTGAAAGGGTGGTAGGTATAGGGAATGCTGGATGAATAGAGAAATTGAGGGTTTGATTAAGAAAAAGAAGGAAGCATAAGTATAGACATCAGAGATCGAGTGAATCCTTAGAAGAGTATAAAGGCAGTAGGATTATACTTAAGGAGGGAAATCAGGAGGGCAAAAAGGGGACATGAGATAGCTCTAGCAAACAGGGTTAAGAATAATCCAAAGGGATTTTATAAATATATTAAGAACAAAAGGGTAATTAAGGAGAGAATAGGGCCCCTCAAAGCTCAGCAAGGCAGCCTATGTGTGGAACCACAGGAGATGGGCGAGACACTAAATAAGTATTTTTCATCAATGTTTACTGTCGAGAAGGACATGAAAGATTGAGAATGTGGGAAAATAGATGGTGACATCTTGAAAAATGTCCATATTACAGAGGTGGTGGTGCTGGATGTCTTAAAACACATAAAAGTTGATAAATCCCCAGGATCTGATTAGGTATACCCTCGAACTCTGTGGGAAGCTAGGGAAGTGATTGCTGGGCCCCTTGCTGAGATATTTGCATCATCGATACTGTGGATCGGTGCTGGGTCCACTGCTTTTTGTCATTATAAAAATGACTTGGATGTGAATATGAAAGGTGACACCAAAATTAGAGGTGTAGTGGACAGCGAAGAAGGTGACCTCAGATTACAACAGGGTTTTGATCAGATGGGCCAATGGGCTGAGAAGTGGCAGATGGACTTTAATTTAGATAAATGTGAGGTGCTGCATTTTGGAAAGATAAATCAGAGCAGGGCTTATACACGTAATGATGAGGTCCTGGGGAGTGTTGCTGAACAAAGAGATCTTGGAGTGCAGGTTCATAGCTCCGTGCAAGTAGAGTCGCAGGTAGATAGGATAGTGAAGATGACATTTGGAATGCTTTCCTTTATTGGTCAGAGCATTGAGTATAGACGTTGGGAGGTCATATTGCAGTTGTACAGGACATTGGTTAGGCCACTTTGGAATAGTGTGCGCAAGTTTTGTCTCCCTCCTATCAGAAGGATGTTGTGAAACTTGAAAGGGTTCAGAAAATATTTACAAGGACGTTGCCAGGATTGGAGTGTTTGAGCTATAGAGAGAGGCTGAACAGGCTGGGGCTGTTTTCCCTGGAGCATCGGAGGCTGAGGGGTGGCCTTTATAGAGGTTTATAAAATCATGAGGAGCATGGATAGGGAAAATAGACAAGGTCTTTCCTCGGGTGGGAGAGTCCAGAACTAGAGAGCATAGGGTTAGGGTGAGAAGGAAAAAAATTAAAAGGGACATAAGGAACAACTTTTTCATGTAGAGGGTGGTACGTGTATGGAATGAACTGCCAGAGGAAGTGGTGGAGGCTGGTACAATAGTAGCATTTAAAAGGCATCTGGATGGGTATATGAATAGGGAGGGTTTGGAGGGATATGGGCCATGTCGGACTGTGGCAAGTGGGACTAGATTAAGTTGGGATATCTGGTCGGCATGGACGAGTTGGACCGAAGGGATTCCTGATGAAGGGCTTTTGCCCGAAACGTTGATTTTCCTGCTCCTCGGATGCTGCCTGACCTGCTGTGCTTTTCCAGCACCACACTAATGTTGATTCTGATCTCCAGAATCTGCAGTCCTCACTTTCGCCGATGTGGCTGAAGGGTCTGTTTCCGTGCTGTACAGCTCTATAGCTCTAACTCTGGCCTCTTGTGTCCCCCCACTTCCTTCACTCTACCAAGAGCAGTTTTGAGTGAAGCTATCTCCTCCCAAAACTGGAGACTTTCCTTTGTGATCCTCACTTCTCCATTGCTCTGATCTTTTAAAAAATAAACTAATGTCCATATAGTTCCTTTCACAGCTTACAACAGGTAACAAATTACTTTGTGGCAGCTGAAGTGGTTTGATTTTGATGTGTACTCCTTGTTCTAATTTAGGAAACACAGCAGTCAATTTGCTGACATCAAACTCAGGCAGACAGAAGTGTGCTAAAGGCTAGATAATCATCAATGAGCCTGATAACAGAACTGGAGCAAGGTCGCTTTCTGTGTTATATTTATCAGGTGTTGGTTCAGGGATAAATATTACCCAGGACATTGTGGAAAATCCTATTCTTCTTCAATTAGTGCCATGCCATCTTTAATGTCTTCTCAGAGGACAGATGCGACTTTGGTTTAACCCCTGGACTGAATGACAGCTTCTCCAACACTGCAGCAAGACTTCTGTCCCTATATGAGTGTCAGTCTTAATTTTTGCATTCAAGTGTCTGATATAGGACCTGAGCACAGAAACTCAAAGCGAGTTCCAGCTGAGACCTTTAAGATGCTCCTCTGATTGTGCTTTTGCTAACTGCCTTATTGAATACCTTTTTGACTCAATGTCAATTTTTGTTGCCTTGCACTTGTGACCAGCCGAGAACCTTTTAAAATCTTAATAGAGCAACCCAAGTTCAGATTGTTTTTGTTGTTGAAAGCTGAGTGTTGGGAGATGATGTGAACTGGAGCTCCCACATGCAGTACCTTCCAGACTGAGAGCCATATCATGCTGTAATGAAACTGGTTTGTAAACGGAGATTTTGAGATTTAGCTCTCTGCAGGTTAACATTGATGTGTGTCTATTTGGAATCACCATCAGTGTCTTGGTGAGAGACATGTACTGACTCACTGAGTAAGCACTGTGTGAAAATGGGAGATATTGATTGTTTACACACAGGTACAGTTTTCTATTGTAGGTTCAGGCTCATTTAACGCAGTCTAGAATATGAGTATATTACAAAGCATAAAGAACTTTTTAACTTTGATATTGTTGCCAGGGCTTTAAGTACCAAACCTCAATCTCAATTATGCCATCTCATTGTACAATATGGAGTAAAATATTATGTTATTCCTTTACTAATACAGAAAACAAGACATGTTTGCCTTTTATCACAGAAACCTTTTTACCTGTGAAATAACTGCAGAGAGGCTGGTAGCCTGTCACCAAGCCATCCTTTACTTACCAATGCACAGTACATGGCTCTGACCAGCCAGCTCAGCTCAGTCCATAGACTGAGGAGCCTCTCTGAAACTCCTGGTGACATCTGTCAGTCAGGGCTCCCTGATTGGCCCCAGGCTAACAGCCCCAATCAGGGAACTCAGTCAAGAGATCCACTCCAACTCGAATACAAAGTAAGCATCTTACCTCTTTGTTCACAAAGTATTGTATAATAGATTACTTCTTTAGATATGGTGACACTGCTCAGATCAGCTAAGGCCTATTTGTTCCTTTTGTCCTCTGACAACATGCTCACATTGCTACGGTTTATGCTCAGCATTTTCCATGGGTTTCGTATGGACTATGGAAAGAAACAGAAAAGAGGCCAGGCCATGTCTAAACAGTTTCTGGATCAGTGGTGCTGGAAGAACACAGCAATTCAGGCTCCTCGGATGCTGCCTGAACTGCTGTGCTCTTCCAGTACCACTGATCCAGAATCTGGTTTCCAACATCTGCAGTCATTGGTTTTACCTCATGTCTAAACAGTATCTAACGATGGTTAAGCGACAACAGCAGACAGGCACTTTCAGATTAGTCCTGTCAGTACCCTCTGCTGGGAAATAGAACAACATATTTAGAAATGGGAGAAAGTTAATAGTTGAATTGTTTAACATTCATGACTCAAAATAGCACAACACTAGTCACTAACTCAGGGCTGTAAGGGTAAATATATTGGTGCTAAATACCAGCATCTATTGTCCAGAGTTTTAAATAATTATAAACCAACTTGTTTATAGACCCTGAACTTATATCATAGAACACAGAAGACTGTTGGAAAGAGCTATTTAAATTAATTCCATTCCTGCCCCTCTCCCATTAAACTCCAAATGTCATCTTGTCAAATATGTAGTTCAACATCGCACCGCACCGCACCACGCCACGCCACACCACACCACACCACACCACGTTTTAGTCCAACAGGACAACCACCTGATGAAGGAGTAGCACTCCAAAAGCGAGTGCTTCCAAATAAACCTGTTGGACTATAACCTGGTGTGGTGTGATTTTTAACTTTTTCCACCCCACTCCAACACCAGCTCCTCCAAATCAAATATTCATCTAACTCCATTTTGAAAACTCTTTATGAATCTGCTTCCATCATCATGTCGGGTTACCTGTTCCTGATCGTATGGACATATGCAGTAAGCCACTCTGCTACTCGGGCCTGATCAGCTTAATGCACCTTCCTGCCTGTCTGATCACTCCTCCCTCCCTCCCCCCACCCCCCCAACCTATCCAGGATCGACTACACATTATTACTCCTCCTACCATCTATCAAGGATCCACTACTCATTATTACTCCTGTCCAATTACTCCTTTCTTCCCCTGCCTATCATAAACTACTCATTATTACTCCTGTCCAACTAGGCCACCCTCCCCTCACCTATCAAGAATCTACTATTTATTATTACTCCTGCCCAATTAGTCCTCACCTCCCACTCACCTATCAAGGATCGACTACACATTATTACTCCTGTCCAATTACTCCTTCCCTTCCCCACCTATCCAGAATCTACTACTCATTATTACTCCTGTCCAATTACTCCTCCCCACCCTGCCGACCAAAAAACTACTACTCATTATTACGCCTGTCCAATTACTCTCCCCTCCCCGTCAAGAATCTACTACACATTATTACTCCTGTCCAATTACTCCTTCCCCCCCCACCTATCCAGAATCTACTACTCATTATTACTCCTGTCCAATTACTCCTCCCCTCCCCTCACCTGTCAAGAATCTACTACGCATTATTACTCCTGTCCAATTACTCCTCCCTTCCCACTCCACTATCAAGAATCTACTATTCATTATTCTTTGGAGGAAAAGAGTTCCAAAGACATAAAACCCATTACTAGAAAGATAGTTTGCAAATGTGTTTTAAATGGGCAAGTTTATTTTTATAATAGAGTCATAGAGATGTACAGCATGAAAACAGACCCTTCGGTCCAACTTGTCCATGCCGACCAGATATCCCAACCCAATCTAGTCCCATCTGTCAGCACTCGGCCCATAACCCTCCAAACCCTTCTTATTCATATACCCATCCAAATGCCTCTTAAATGTTGCAATTGTACCAACCTCCTCCACTTCCTCTGGCAGCTCATTCCATACACGTACCACCCTCTGTGTGAAAAAGTTGCCCCTTAGGCCTCTTTTATATCTTTCCCCTTTCACCCAAAACCTATGCCCCCTAGTTCTGGACTCCCTGAACCCAGGGAAGAGACTTTCTCTATTTATCCTATCCATGCCCCTCATAATTTTGTAAACCTCTATAAGTTCACCCCTCAGCCTCCGACACTCCAGGGAAAACAGCCCCAGCCTGTTCAGCTTCTCCCTGTAGCTCAGATCCTCTAACCCTGGCAACAGCCTTGTAAATCTTTTCTGAACCCTTTCAAGTTTCACAACATCTTTCCGATAGGAAGGAGACCAGAATTGCACAAATATTCCAACAGTGGCCGAACCAATGTCCTGTACAGCCGCAACATGACCTCCCAACTCCTGTACTCAATACTCTAACCAATAAAGGAAAGCATACCAAACGCCTTCTTCACTATCCTATCTACCTGCGACTCCACTTTCAAGGAGCTATGAACCTGCACACCAAGGTCTCTTTGTTCAGCAACACTTCCTAGGACCTTACCATTAAGTGTATAAATCATGCTAAGATTTGCTTTCCAAAAATGCAGCACCTCGCAGTTATCTGAATTAAACTCCATCTGCCACTTCTCAGCCCATTGGCCCATCTGGTCCAGATCCTGTTGTAATCTGAGGTAACCCTCTTCGCTGTCCACTACACCTCCAATTTTGGTGTCATCTGCAAACTTACTAACTGTACCTCTTATACTCACATCCATTTAGGTAAATGACAAAAAGTAGAGGACCCAGCACCAATCCTTGTGGCACGCCACTGGTCACAGGCCTCCAGTCTGAAAAACAACCCTCCACCACCACCCTCTGTCTTCTACCTTTGAGCCAGTTCTGTATCCAAATGGCTAGTTCTCCCTGTATTCTATGAGATCTAACCTTGCTAACCAGTCTCCCATGGGGAACCTTGTCGAACGCCTTACTGAAGTCCATATAGATCACATCTACTGCTCTGCCCTCATCAATCTTCTTTGTTACTTCTTCAAAAAACTCAATCAAGTTTGAGAGACATGGTTTCCCACGCACAAGCCATGTTGACATATCCAAGTCAGTCCTTGCCTTTCCAAATACATGTATGTCCTGTCCCTCAGGATTCCCTCCAACAACTTGCCCATCACCGAGGTCAGGCTCACCGGTCTATAGTTCCCTGGCTTGTCTTTACCGCCCTTCTTAAATAGTGGCACCATGTTTGCCAACCTCCAGTCTTCCGGCACCTCACCTGTGACTATCGATGATACAAATATCTCAGCAAGAGGCCCAGCAATCACTTCTCTAGCTTCCCACAGAGTTCTCGGGTACACCTGATCAGGTCCTGGGGATTTATTCACCTTTAACCATTTCAAGACATCCAGCACTTCCTCCTCTGTAATCTGGACATTTTGCAAGATGTCACCATCTATTTCCCGACAGTCTATCTTGTTGTGGTTCTGTTCGCCGAGCTGGGAATTTGTGTTGCAGATGTTTCGTCCCCTGTCTAGGTGACATCCTCAGTGCTTGGGAGCCTCCTGTGAAGCGCTTCTGTGATGTTTCCTCCGGCATTTATAGTGGTTTGTATCTGCTGCTTCCAGTTGTCAGTTCCAGCTGTCCGCTGCAGTGGCCGGTATATTGGGTCCAGGTTGATGTGCTTATTGATTGAATCTGTGGATGAGTGCCATGCCTCTAGGAATTCCCTGGCTGTTCTCGGTTTGGCTTGTCCTATAATAGTAGCATTGTCCCAGTCGAAACATCACAGAAGCGCTTCACAGGAGGCTCCCAAGCACTGAGGATGTCACCTAGACAAGGGACGAAATGTCTGCAACAAAAATCCCCAGCTCGGCGAACAGAACCACAACAACGAGCACCCGAGCTACAAATCTTCTCACAAACTTTGAACACCTACGGGCGAGAGACGCTAAGACAAGCCAGGAAATGGGAATCCTGTGCCAACCACCTAAGCGCCACATACGAACAACTCCGGTTCCTGCATGAATGCCGAAAGAATCGAATCCTTCCACCATGTGTCAGATACAGACCACCAGTCAACAACCCACAGGCCAGAGACACAGCCAGACAGAACGGATTCAGGACGATCCAGGTAATGATTACAGACGCGCACAACAGACTTCACAGATACAGACAAGAAATTGCGCGCCAAAAATCGTTAATTTCAAAAACCACCAATCAGGAATGGACCCGAACCATAGAACAGGCCGTCACCATAGGACAGAACAGGACCACACACCGCAAAAAAACGGCACTAAAAGAAAAAATAGCCAAACTAACACACAACAGAGTGGACACCACAACACACACCTGGATTAGAAACCTCTCCCACAGACAGCTCACAGACACGGAAAGAACAATACTGGCCAAGGGACTCAACTACAACCACAGGGACGCCAAGACAGCAGACTTCCTAGCAGCACTAGAATGCACACTCAGGAACAATGGACTGACAGAAGAGACACAACAAACAGTGAGACAAAGTATCGTACCCCTGATAACAAGGAAAAGACAAACACACAACCTCAACACCAAGGAGAGGGAAGCACTAAAATCACTAAGAAACGATAAGAACATAATCATACTATCAGCAGATAAGGGAAGAATGACGGTCATCCTGGACAAAGCAGAGTACATCCAAAAAGGGTAACAACTACTTGCAGATACCAACACCTACCAAAAGAGGGAGTTTGACCCCACCCCACAGCTCACCAATAGGATAAACAACACACTGAGGAATCTACAAAAAAAACGGACAGATAACCAGGTTTGACCTACAAAGAATGAAACCTGAAAGCAACAACACCCCCAGATTCTATGGACTACCTAAAGTGCACAAACCAGACATCCCACTCAGACCCATAGTATCACTACCAGGGACACCATCACACAAACTGGCTAAATAACTACAGCAGAAACTGAAACACCTGATCAGCGGATCCAGACACTCTATACAATCAACACAGGAATTCTTGGACATCATCAGAAATATACACAAAGACAAGGAAGAAACCATGGTCTCATTCGATGTAACGGCACTGTTCACCTCGATCGACAAAACCCTAGCCAGAGAAACAATAGCCAACCTGCTGGACATACAGAACAGACAACAGGACGTTGAACCTGTCAACAAAGACGGCATACTCAAACTACTGGACCTGTGCCTCACAACACACTTCACATTCAACAACCAAATATATGAACAAATCAACGGCACACCCATGGGCTCACCCATCTCTGGACTCATAGCAGAAGCGGTAATGCAAAGATTAGAACAAACAGTCTTACCGCAAATTCAACCCAAACTCTGGGTCAGATATGTGGATGACACGTTTGTAATCATTAAAAACAGAGAAATAGAGAACACACACTGGATCATCAACGCCACACTCACAGGAATCCGATTCACTCGAGAGGAAGAAAAGGACAACCAACTCCCATTCCTGGACGTGATGGTACAGAGAACACCAAACGGAGAATTCACCACAAAGGTATACAGGAAAGCCGCGCACACAGAGCAAGTCCTAAACTACGAAAGTAACCACCCCAACACACACAAAAGAAGTTGCATCGACACTATTCAAAAGAGCCACAACACACTGCAGTACACCAGAACTGCAAAAAGAAGAAGAACAACACCTACACAATGTATTCGCCAAAAACGGATACCCCCGCAATTTCATCAACAGATGCCTAAGAGAAAGACAACGGAACGAGGACATGCCGCAATCCAAAGGACTAGCCACACCACCATACATCAAGAGCATTTCCGAATTGACAGCCAGACTACTGCGATCACTAGGATTCATAACAGCACACAAACCAACAGCCACTCTCAGACAACTCACCAGAACGAAGGACCCGATACCCAACATGAGCAAAACCAATGTAGTGTACAAAATCCCATGCAAGGACTGCACAAAACACTACATAGGACAAACAGGAAGACAGCTAACGATCCACATCCATGAACACCAACTAGCCACGAAACGACACGACCAGCTATCCTTAGTAGCCACACACGCAGATGACAAGCAACATGAATTCGACTGGGACAACACTACTATTATAGGACAAGCCAAGCAGAGAACAGCCAGGGAATTCCTAGAGGCATGGCACTCATCCACAGATTCAATCAATAAGCACATCGACCTGGACCCAATATACCGACCACTGCAATGGACAGCTGGAACTGACAACCGGAAGCGGCAGATACAAACCACTACAAATGCCGGAGGAAACATCACAGAAGCGCTTCACAGGAGGCTCCCAAGCACTGAGGATGTCACCTAGACAGGGGACGAAACATCTGCATCACAAATTCCCAGCTCGACGAACAGAACCACAACAATGAGCACCCGAGCTACAAATCTTCTCACACAAACTTTGAAGTCTATATCTTCCATATCCTTTTCCACAGTAAATACTGATGCAAAATATTCATTTAGTATCTCCCCCATTTTTTGTGGCTCCACACAAAGGACGCCTTGCTGATCTTTGAGGGGCCCTATTCTCTCCCTCGTTACCCTTTTGTCCTTAATATATTTGTAAACACCCTTTGGATTCTCCTTAATTCTATTTGCCAAAGCTATCTCATGTCCCCATTTTGCCCTCCTGATTTCCCTCTTAAGTCTACTCCTCCTTCCTTTATACTCTTCTGAGGGTTCACTCAGTCTATCCTCTCTATACCTGACGTATGCTTCCTTCTTTTTCTTAATCAAACCCTCAATTTCTTCAGTCATCCAGCATTCCCTATACCTACCAGCCTTCCCTTTCACCCTGACAGGAACATACATCCTCTGGATTCTTGTTATCTCATTTCTGAAGGCTTCCCATTTTCCAGCCGTCCCTTCACCTGCAAACATCTGCCTCCAATCAGCTTTCGAAAGTTCTTGCCTAATACCGTCAAAATTGGCCTTTCTCCAATTTAGAACTTCAACTTTTAAATCTGGTCTATCCTTTTCCATCACGATTTTAAAACAAATAGAATTATGGTCGCTGGCCCCAAAGTGCTCCCCCACTGACACCTCAGTCATCTGCCCTGCCTTATTTCCCAAGAGTAGGTCAAGTTTTGCACCTTCTCTCGTAGGTACATCCACATACTGAATCAGAAAATTGTCTTGTACACACTTAACAAATTCCTCTCCATCTAAACCTTTAACACTATGGCAGTTCCAGTCGATGTTTGGAAAGTTAAAATCCCCGACCATAACCACCCTATTATTCTTACAGATAGCTGGGATCTCCTTACAAATTGTTTCTCAATTTCCCTCTGACTATTGGGGGGTCTGGAATACAATCCCAATAAGGTGATCATCCCTTTCTTATTTCTCAGTTCCATCCAAATAACATCCCTGGATGTATTTCCAAGAATATCCTTCCTCAGCACAGCTGTAATGCTATCCCTTATCAAAAATGCCACTCCCCCTCCTCTCTTGCCTCCCTTTCTATCCTTCCTGTAGCATTTGTATCCTGGAACATTAAGCTGCCAGTCCTGCCCATCCCTGAGCCATGTTTCTGTAATTGCTATGATATCCCAGTCCCATGTTCCTAACCATGCCCTGAGTTGATCTGTCTTCCCAGTTAGACCCCTTGCATTGAAATAAATGCAGTTTAATTTATTAGTCCTACCTTGTCCCTGCCTGCCTTGACTGTTTGACTCGCTTCTGTTCTCAGCTGTACCCGTCTCAGATCGATCTCTTTCCTCACTATCTCCCTGGGCCCCCCGCCCCCCCCCCGCCCCGCCCCCCCCCGCCCCCACTGATCTCTTGGAAGCCGATGTACCCCTCGTTGCATTAGAGCCAGTCTCAACACCAGAAACTTGGCTGTTCGTGCTACGTTCCCCTAAGCATCCATCACCCCCTACATTTTCCAAAACAGCATACCTGTTTGAAATGGGTATATCCACAAAAGACTCCTGCCCTAGGTGCCAACCTCTCTTACCCTTCCTGGAGTTAACCCACCTATGTGACTGTATCTGAGACTTTCCCCCCTTCCTATAACTGCCATCCATCACATACTGTTGCTGTTGCAAATTCCTCATCGCTTCTATCTGTCTCTCCAACCGATCCACTCGATCTGATAAGATTCACATCCAAGAGCATTTATGGCAGATGTAATCCGCAGTAACCCTTAAACTCTCTTTAAACTCCCACATCTGACAAGAAGTACATATCACTGCAAAGGCCATTTTTGCTCCTTCACAATCTACAGACCCAGAAAATCACACCGTCTTATTCCTCTACAAACACTGCCCCAGGTTAAATTAATAGCTATGGCTTATATTTTAATTTTAATCAAGAGACTTATCTCCAAAAACATATAATCAAGAAAGAACCCACTGTACTCACTAATACAGTCTTTCTCTTGGACAAACTTAAAACAACAATTAACTTATCTGATTCTGTGCTGTGAACTTCGCCCAACAGTTCCTCCAAGATTAGTTGTGAATTTCACTGTTTGTTAATTTTCCCAGACGCACTCCGATGTCCAGCGATACACGAATTCAAACAGCAAAGACAGTAACTGTGCAGGTTCTCTCTCTCTCTCTCTCTCTCTCTCTCTCTCCTGCATTGTCCTCACCATGTGCTTCCTTTGTCTGCTCTTCTCCCTTTTAAAAGTGTTGTTGTTTTGACTTTTTTTTCCAAAGTTCCAAAACAATGCAACAGCATATAAAACAGTAACTGCTGCTCCTGGAATTTGAGGAAATCACCTCCACCACCTAAAATATCTCAAAAAAAAGGAGCAGCTCTTACACCCAGACATTTTTTCCGTCCTCCATCTTGGATTACCCAGAATCAAACTAAGGACTAAGCTGGTCTTTGTGTACACTAGAAAGTTCATTTACTCACTAATTTGGAAAACAACACTGCACCTATTGGTTTACAAAGTTAAAAATCACAACACTAGGTTATAGTCCAACAGGTTTATTTGGAAGCGCTAGCTTTCAGAGTGCTGCTCCTTCACCAGGTGGTTGTGAAGCAGCACTCCGAAAGCTAGTGCTTCCAAATAAACCTGTTGGACTATAATCTGGTGTTGTGTGATTTTTAACCTTGTACACCCCAGTCCAACACCGGCATCTCCATATCAGCGCACTTATTGGTTTTATTGTATTTTCCAAATGTTGGATACAGACACTGTGGGTGATTTTCTAACACCAAACAGACACTGGTAGGCAGCAGATAACCTTATATACCAGCACATTGGGAAATTATGATCAAAATTCATTCACATCGCCAGTGTTAACTGCAAAAAACTATCCCATTATTCCTGTAATGGAACATTGGTTAACTATCTGCATGATAGGGTGGTATTGTTTTGTTTAATTTCTTAACCTCAATTGACTAAGATGTTTTTGGAGTGACTCACCTTCAGTCTCTGGTGTTCAGTTGTGAAGGGCATGACTGGGCACTCCAGTGCATCTCTGGCTAATGAACTGTGTCCCACACAATGGTGTTATTGACTGTAACATCTCAATGAGTGAGGACAGCGAAGCCCATTTCAGGAATAGACTAAAGGTTGATGTCTTTGTTGTAGAGGTGTATAGGAATGTTCTCGAGTTGTCGGATCTCTCTCAGACAGTGCGCACAGATATTACTTGCGGATTATTGCACCTCAATCAGTGTATACATTACTCACTGGATTCGCCTCATTTGCATCTGAATGCTCTTTTGTGCTGGAAGAATGTGGATTAAAGCTGTCTATGGCCGAGGCTGGTAAAAGGAAGGAAATATATTTATTGAATTAATCACTGCTGTCCTCAATGGGAAAAAAAATCACCTACAATACATTCAATGAAGACAGATGGAGCGCCCGAGTCTGAGAATTACACAGCATCTAATACACAAAGATTCTGAGGTTTTTTTTTTGCCAATTTCAGTTGTTTTTATTCCTTCTCATTCTTTCCGGGGCATTGCCCCATTGCTCAGACATTTATCCATTGGTATCACTCATCCCCTGCTAACATGGTCAGGTGGGTTGCATTTATTTTTGAAGCCAGGCAATAAAATTTGTTGGCTTTTCAATTACAGACAGGCATTAGAGCCAGACCTGACCCTGTACCTCCCCCAAGCAGTTGATAAATGGTTATTTCAGAAATGGGTAGCTGTAGATTATGAGTGAGACTCATTGTTTATGGGGTCTGAAGCTTGAATCACCCCAAGCCCCTCCCATCTGCTTCCACATCCCAAAGTGTCAACAGTCTGCTTGTTAAATTTTACTACATTTTTAAAGTAAACTTTTGAGAGTGTATAGGTATTTTATAAAGTATCGATTTATGCAAAAACGACACAATTACAACACAAGCATACAGCCAGAAAATGTTGTCAATGACTGAGTTAGAAAGTATTTGTTTTATAAGAATCATTTAGGCTTAATGTTTACTTTCTGAACCAGTGGATATTAGGATTCAATCTATAATCTCCTTTGTGTTCCAATATTAAATATTGTCATTCCAGTTTAAGTTATAGCATCTTCACAGTACACTCTGCAACATTCCAACAACAACCTAATTATCCTGTTACCTCCCACTTCTCCAGTATCTAAACAACTTGTATTTATATAGCACCTTTAATGTAACATTGGGTCCCAAGGCACTTTATTAGACAGTCATAAGACAAATGTTTGAGATCGAGTTAAAGAAGGAGATAATGAACAGATTGTCAAAATCTTGTTCAAAGGGATAGAGTTTTAACAAATATATTAAAGGAGTAGGGAGATGTGGCAAGTTTGAGTGGGATTCTAGAGATTAGGGTCGTAGCAGTTGAAGACACAGTGGCCAATGGAATAATCTAAGTGTAGCAGGATGTACAATGTTTCTTCCAGTGTTTGGGGGGGTCAATGGAATACTTTTGGTGCCGGTCAACTTGAAATCAGCTGGATGTGATCAAACCTGGATCCATTGGTCTGTATCGAGCAGCTGCTCACTAAACCATTGATAGTGTGCGATTTTGTTAAGGTACTTTGTATTAATATTCTGAGATCAGTGAATTGTTATGATTTTCACCATCAGTAAGTCTTCAGAGTTTGTTCTGCGTATTTTATTGTGATAAGTAACATTCACACCACAAAAGTGCCAGGAACTGATCATCTCCAACAAGAGAGAGTCCTCACTTCTCACCTCGACATTCAACAACATCACTATCTCTAAATATGGGTGGCAATGGCAACAATAGCATTGTCACTGTTGGTATTGCAGAGCTAGACTAATGCTCTGGGCACGTGAGTATAAATCCCGCCAAGGCAGATGGTGGAAGCTACAATAAACTAGCCTGGAGACCATTAGACCACTCAGCATCGATCTGGGCACTAGAACCAACAATGAACACAGCTCTTTTGACATGACAGTCTTTTATCACAACATCCGGGGGTTTATTCCAAAACTGGGAGAGCTGTCTGACAGACAAATCAAATCCCAATATGACAGTTATACATGGAATTATTCCTGGCAGACAAGATCCCCGACATCAGCACCACCAATCCTGATTTGTGCTGTCTTACCGCTGGACTGACACATCAGGTGTGGCTGCACAATGATATACAGCTGAGATACTGGGAATCCTCAACATTGACTCTGAACCCCTTGAAGTCTCATGACTTCAGATCAAACATGGGAAAGGAATTCTTCTGCTAATTACCTCCTTCCACCTCCACCTTCAACTGATGAATTAGTACTCCATTTTCCTTAATTAAACTCTATCTGCCACTCCTCAGCCCATCAAGTTGGTTAAGTGCTGAAGGTACATTATCCAGGTAAGTGGGGAATATTCCAACATACTCCTGAATTGTGGCTTGTAGATCGTGGACAGGCTTTGGGAAGTCAGGAGATGTGTTACTTGCTGTCCGAATCCTAGCCTCTGACCTGCTTTTGTTGCCATAGTATTAATATGGCTATTCCTGTTCAGTTTCTAGTCAATGGAGATCCCTAGTATGTTGATAGTGGGACTTTCAATGATGGTAATACCATGAATGTCAAAGGATAATGGCTAGATTATCTCTTGGAGGTAGTCATTGCCTGGCACTTGTTTGGCATGAATGTTGCGTGCCACTTAGAATCAAAGCATCATAGAATCTCTTCAACATGGAAGCAAGTCATTTGGCCCATCAAATCCACACTGACTCTCAGAAAAGCATCCCACCCAGACTCTACACCCCCACCCTACCCTATCCCTGTAACTCTGCATGTTCCATGGCTAAATCAACCTAACCCACACATCTTTGGACTGTGCGAAGAAATCCATGCAGACATGGGAAGAATGCGCAAACTCCACACAGACAGTCACCCGAGGCTGGAATAAGGCTGGGTCCCTGGTGCTGTGAGGCAACAGTGCTAACCACTGAGCCACCGTGCTGCCTAAAACTAGATACTGTTGATGCATTTGAACATGGACTACTTCAGTGTGTGAGGAGTTATAAATGGTGCTGAACGTTGTGCAATCATCAGTGACCATCCCCACTTCTGACCTTATGACAGAGAAAATGTCATCAAAGAAGCAGCCGAAGGTGGTTGTGCCTATGATACCATCCTGAGCAACTCCTGTAGAGGTGTCCTGGAACTGAGATGACTGACCTCCAACACCCACATCCATCTTCCTATATGCCAGGTATGACTTCAGCCAGCAGAGAGTTTGGCCCCAATACCCACTGACTTCAGTTTTGCTCAGGCTCCTTGAAGTCAAATGAGGCTTGATGCTAACGGTATTCACTCTCACCTCACATCTGGAATTCAGCTCTTTTGTCCATGTTACAGCCTTGGTCTAAACATGGCCAGGAGCTGAGTGACCCTGGCGGAACCTAAACTATCCACATGAATACTGTGGTTACAAGAGCAGGTGAGAGGCTAGGAATCTTATAAGTTAAAAATCACACAACACCAGGTTATAGTCCAACAGGTTTAGCTGGGCATGGTATAACCTGGTGTTGTGTGATTTTTAATTTTGTCCCCCCCAGTCCAACACTGGCTCCTCCATGTCTTCTGACTCCCCGAATCTTGCTCACTATCTGCAAGGCAGAAGTCAGGAGTGAGAGCAACGGATTTGGATTAGGGCAGCTCCAACAACTTGCAAGAAGCTGGACACTCACCCACACCCTGCTTCATTGGCACCATAACCTTCAGCATTCACTCTCCCTGCCCCACTGATGCAGAGTGGCTGCAGGGTGTGCCGTCTACAAGGTGCACTGCAGTAACTCACCAAGGCTCCTTTGACAGCACTTTCCAAATCCTCAAACTCTACCACCTGGAAGGACAAAGACAGCTTGAGAATACCGCAACATGTAGATTCCTCCCAAATCACACACCATCATAACTTGGAATTATATCACCGTGCCTTCAATGCTGTTAGTTAATTTCCTGGAACTCTCTCTGAAGAGCACTGTGGGCATTGCGAAACCAAAGGCTGCTCACCATCCTGTTCTCAGGCAGTTAAGGGTGAGCAATAAATGGTGGCCTAACCAGTGATGGCTGCATTCCATTAGTACTTTTATAAAAAAAATCCTCACCATTGACATTGAGGGGTTTCCACTGAATTGACTCTGAACTTGGCCAGCAACTGAACACTGGGTCGACAAGAGCAGGTCAGAGGCTGCAGTGAGTAACCCACCACCACCTGACTCCCCAAAGCCTGTCCACCATCTAAAAGGTGCATCCGATGCTGCCTGAACTGCTGTGCTTTTCCAGCACCACTCTAATCGAGAATCTGGTTTACAGCATTTGCAGTCCTTGTTTTTACCTATGCCAAATAAGATACCAACTCAGCACCACCTAACCAAGAAGAATGAGTTATGGATGTGCTCACAGCAAATCATGTGAAGGAATCAAAATAAAGTGGAGAATGAGAGGTTGGAGTAACTGCACGCAGGCCGATATCCCACCACCGAGTCATCTTGTATCTTCTTGTACATGGTACACTGACTATGGCCAGCCAGCTCAGTCAGTCCTCCAAGATTCTAATCTCCTGGTTATTTTTCTTTTGACTCTAAAAGAAGAGCTGCACGGTGGCTCAGTGGTTAGCATTGATGCCTCATACCGCCAGGGACCAGGGTTGAAGTGACTCTCTGTGTGGAGTTTGCACATTCTCCGTGTCTGCGTGGGTTTCCTCCGGGTGCTCCGGTTTCCTCCCACAGTCCAAAGATGTGCAGGTTAGGGTGAATTGGCTAAATTGCCCATCGTGTTAGGTGCATTAGTCAGAGGGAAATGGGTTTGGATAGGTTATTCTTTGGAGGGTCAGTGTGGACTGGTTGGGCCGAAGGGCCTGTTTCCATACTATAGGAAATCTAATATATAAAAAAAAACCTACCTCCTGGTTATATTGGTCAGCCAGGGATTTCCTGACTGACCTAGGATAACAGCCCCAAACAAGTACTTTGTAGTCAACAAGGTCCACCCAGTTCCAGTCACTACAGATATGTATAAGCCATCAAGAGTCAACCAAGTTGTGATGTACACTATTGATGTAGAGCAGGTGACACTGAGCAATAGGTGCTTTATGCAGTGCCAATCAACAGGTTCCACTTGCCATGTACTGAATGAGTAACAAACCTGGCACTGAGACACAGATAATGCAGCTCTTACTGAATCTCTACTGTGCAATTCATCTTTGTGCACATTCCAAGTGTCAATACTAACATACACCTGCACACTCCACCATGTTAGCTCAGTTGTCTCAATATTTAGGTGAAATATTTCCTTGTGTACAATGCAGACGATTGTGTTGCGTTGTCTCATTCTCAGTGAAAGGTATGTTGTTCAACTCTTCCTCTCACTGCCTGAGGAATCCCTGATTAAAATCAGCAGGTTCACATCCTTTTTAACTGTCTGTCAGGGAGATTTATTGGAAAATAACTGAGTTACAAATGAGTTGACATTTTCTGTTGACATGTGTTAAAAGATGAGACCGGTGGCTTCCCGGCCTAAGTGGGTGGGTCACTGCCGACCCTGAAAATACCTCCATGGAGCGTAATGGTTTTATTGTGATGAGAAAGGGAACAGCAACACACCTGGAATTCGAGAAGAATACACACTCAATGAACACTGCAGCCACAGGTTGAGACAACACTCTGAAGAGCGATGGATGACAGTGATACAACTGCTTTCACCCACCTTAGGCTATCACAGACGATTGCAAATTCAATTCCACAAAAAGAGTGCAGTCGTTTTGTAGGCCAGGACATATCATAACATGGCATCAGATTCCTCTGAATCAGAATATATTTTACCCACAGAGTCACTTTCCATTTGTGATGGAGCTTGTTATACCTGCAGCTTTAGTAAACTGAAGGTCCTCTGAACAATAAGGGATTAGGACTTGGTGAAATAGAATTTACTTTTTACCTCCTGAGCTACGTTTCTCTTCTTATATCATTTTTTTGATGCGTTTATTAATCCACTTTGGATCATATTTGTTTTGTTGGAGCTTGTTGGCTTTGGGGATGTACGTATTCTCCGCTCCCAGATATATATCTTGGAGATGTTCCACTCAACCTAATGTTGCTGAAAACCCTTCCTCATTTTCTTTTTGAAGTTGTGTGCCGAGCTTTAAAGACGACAGACAACGAGATCATGTTAAACATTTTCATTCTGTGGTTTTGTTCCAGTGTGTTACAGTCTCCATTTCTTGTATGTTTTCCAAGTCCTTACCAAATGCTTGAAGAAGATGAGCATTGTGGCTTCCTTGACAACTTTTTGTTTTGTATTTTCTTGCCAAAGCCTTCATTCTGTATTTAGTTAATTAGGACAGGGATTCCATTTTTGGAACGACAGCAACAGGAATGTGTGGTCATATATTGGCCTTAAATCTGCTAAAGCATTCCAAGTTCAGCGATCTGAATCTTTCACCTTGCTCTTTCCCTGTAGATGCTGTCCGACCTACTGAGCATTTCTAATATTTTCTGTCGTTATTTCAAACTTGCAGCATCTTTATACACAGAGTCATAGAGATGTACAACATGGAAACAGAATCTTCGGTCCAACCCATCCATGCCGACCAGATATCCCAACCCAATATAGTCCCACCTGCCAGTATCCAGCCCATATCCTCCAAACCCTTCCTATTCATATACCCATCCAAATGCCTCTTAAATGTTGCAATTGTACCAGCCTCCACCACATCCTCTGGCAGCTCATTCCACACACGTACCACCCTCTGCGTGAAAAAGTTGCCCTTTAGGCCCCTTTTATATCTTTCCCCTCTCACCCTAAACCTATGCCCTCTAGTTTTGGACTCCCCGACCCCAGGGAAAAGACTTTGTCTATTTACCCTATCCATGCCCCTCATAATTTTGTAAAGCTCGACAAGGTCACCCCTCAGCCTCCGACACTCCAGGGAAAACAGCCCCAGCCTGTTCATCCTCCAACCCTGGCAACATCCTTGTAAATCTTTTCCGAAACCTTTCAAGTTTCACAACATCTTTCCATTGGAAGGAGACCAGAATTGCACGCAATATTCCAACAGTGGTCTAACTAATGTCCTGTACAGCTGCAACATGACCTCCCAACTCCTATAGTCAATGCTCTGACCAATAAAGGAAAGCATACCAAACGCCTTCTTCACTATCCTATCTACCTGCGACTCCACTTTCAAGGAGCTATGAACCTGCACTCCAAGGTCTCTTTGTTCAGCAACACTCCCTAGGACCTTACCATTAAGTGTATAAGTCCTGCTAAACTTTGACAGCACCCCGCATTTATCTGAATTAAACTCCATCTGCCACTTCTCAGCCCATTGGCCCATCTGGTCCAGATCCTGTTGTAATCTGAGGTAACCCTCTTCGCTGTCCACTATACCTCCAATTTTGGTGTCATCTGCAAACTTACTAACTGTACCTCTTATGCTCGCATCCAAATCATTTGTGTAAATGACAAAAGGTAGAGGACCCAGCACCGATCCTTGTGGCACTCCACTGGTCACAGGTCTCCAGTCTGAAAAACAACCCTCCACCACCACCCTCTGTCTTCTACCTTCGAGCCAGTTCTGTATCCAAATGGCTAGTTCTCCCTGTATTCCATGAGATCTAACCTTGCTAACTAGTCTCCCATGGGGAACCTTGTCGAACGCCTTACTGAAGCCCTTATAGATTCCTGATGAAGGCTTTTGCCCAAAACGTCGACTTTCCTGCTCATCGGATGCTGCCTGACCTGCTGTGCTTTTCCAACACCACTCTTATCTAAGCTCCATATAGATCACATCTACCACTCTGCCCTCATCAAGTTTCTTTGTTACCTCCTCAAAAAAACTCAGTCAAGTTGGTGAGACATGATTTCCCACGCACAAAGCCATGTTGACTATCCCTAATCAGTCCTTGCCTTTCCAAATATATGTACATCCTGTCCCTCAGGATTCCCTCCAACAATTTGCCCACTACCATCAGGCTCACTGGCCTATAGTTCCCTGGCGTGAACTTACTACCCTTCTTAAACAGTGGTACCATGTTAGCCAACCTCCAGTCTTCCAGCACCTCACCTCTGACTATCAATGATGCAAATATCTCAGCAAGAGGCCCAGCAATCACTTCTCTAGCTTCCCACAGAGTTCTCAGGTACACCTGTTCAGGTCCTGGGGATTCATCCACTTTTATGTGTTTCAAGACATCCAGCACTTCCTCCTCTGTAATCTGGACATTTTGCAAGATGTCACCATCAATCTCCCTACAGTCTATATCTTCCATATCCTTTTCCACAGTAAATACTGATGCGAAATACTCGTTTAGTATCTCCCCCATTTTCTGTGGCTCCACACAAAGGCTGCCTTGCTGATCTTTGAGGGGCCCTATTCTCTCCCTAGTTACCCTTTTGTCCTTAATGTATTTGTAAAAAGAAATCTACTTTTCTGGGCAGCAAACCTTACCACCCAACATTTCAAGCCAAATTGTTTGCATTTGAGAAAAACTTTAAATACTTCATTTTTTAAACCTGAATGAAATATGTTTCTTTTATTCTATTGAGGAGATGAAGGTGTTCAATCATTTCACTGAGCAACAAATGAAGTTAATGTGGGCTGAGTGAATTACCAACAATAGAAGGGTAGATTTGGGGTGATAGAGTCATTGATAACATTATTTTGTTTAATTACAATACATATGGAACTATTTGAACAGACAATTAGATATTCAGAAATGGGACTTTAATTTAAAAATTCCTCCAATAATAGAAAACTGCATCACAGCACTTCTTTGTAAACATGTTGCATTAGCTGTCAGAGGTTTCCAAGATGAACTTCTAATTGGTTCAAATGATCACATCACATAATTTTGAGTCATTTTTTCCTGCTTCCAAAGCACCTCGAGAGACAGGGGCAGCAGATTCATGGGAACACCATCATCTGCAAGGTCCTCTCCAAGTCATGCACCACCCTACCTTGGAAATATATCATGGTCCTTTCACTGTCACTGGTCAAAGTCATGGAACCCCCTTCCTAACAGCACTGTGGGTATCCTTATAGCTCAAAGACATAGACAGTTCAAGAAGCCAGCACACTACCACCTTCTCAAGGGCAATTAAGGATGAGAAATAAATGCCGGCCCATATCCCAAGAATAAATTTCCATAAGAAACCGCATTGTGGTGGTAATGAAACTCTAGGCTTTCTCCCATCCATTTTCTGAATGTGCTGTCTCATTGAAAGATTAAATTTGGGGCGTGCTGGCCATTTTCTGGTACTTTCTATGCTGCCCAACATAGTGACTGATGACATGCCCAGATATGGAGGACACCTTCCTGCAGCTGGTCGTAGTTTGGCAGGGTGTCCAAGGCCAACTGTTGAGTCATTGGTGCCACATGGACCTATGATCAAACCCAAAACCTCGTTTAGGTCTGTACAGGTCAATTTACCCGGTTCAAAAGTCTAAGAATGATATGGTAACACTAAAACTGGACCTTCAGCTGTGTGGCTTTATAACTTCAAGTTAATGAAATTCATGCACTTAAAATCACAATGTGGTTCCTGAATATATAGTGTTTGTAAATAAACAGATTTAAGGAAAAGCAAAGGTCGTGTCAATTGACACCACAGGGCTGTAAGTATGCACTTGTTAAACTTGTTAAGGGGGTTGAGGGAGATGAAGAGGGCAAAGGGGCCAAGGGGGACAGACAGGGAACTGAGACTGTGAAAAGGGAGGAGTATGGATAAGGAGGGGAAGAAGTGGGGGGTCTCTTCAACCTTCCCCCTCACCTGTGCATCCTCACTTCCCACATCCTCCCTCCCATCTCCCATGAACCATGCTGATCAGTTGCATGAAGTCAAATTTTTTAACATGAAAATTACAAAAAAAAAAGGCTTGGAAATTGTCAAAGTTCCTGTTTAAAAAGCCCACACTGACAGAAAAATTGTTGATAGAGAGCAATTAATGGTGCACCTTGAGGCATGCATGTTGTCAGAGTGAGGACAGGATGCCAAATGTTTCCGCTTTGGCTCAGATACTTGGCTGGCAGGGAACACAATTTCACTGTAATATTAAATTGGAACCAATTTCACATTCCATTGCACAGATGGTTCTATAATTAAGACCTTGTCGGTTTAGACTCTTAAGGAGCCTGGTTTCAAATAGGCACACCCTCCGTCCGTGACTGCTGAATGCATTCTTGGTGATAAAGTTGTTTTATTCCCCTTTCTTTGAGGTGCTGATGGATAGGAATCAACGAGCTGTTATGTACGGGCAGAGTATTTCACAGAATGAATGAGGCAACCAGCAGCTGTTAAAGGATTGGAAGATCACAAGACATAGGAGCCGAAGTAGGACATTCAGCCCATCGAGTCTGCTCTAGCATTCAATGAGTTCATGACTGATCTGATAATCCTCAACTCCACTTTTCCTACTTTAGCTCCATAGTCCTTGATTCTGAAGAGTTTCATTGAGAACCGGAAAGCAAGTTCTCTCACCAAGCTGAGGAGACAGTCCTTTTTGAACGTAACACATTTGTTGCACTGTAGAATGTGCTGCATTCTGGATGGATGCAAGAAGTTGCATGTCTGATAGTGGGGATTAGAAGCAAATGCAGCAGCTAGAGAACAAGCTTTACTCCCTTAAAGCATAATAGATCGTGAGGCTGTCATTCAGTGTCCATTCAGTCCCATGATTTATTTTTTAGATATAGGAGCAGAATTAGGATATTCAGCCTATCGACTGGTCCACTGTTTCTCAGTCCCAATCTCCTACTTTCTCCCTGTAACCCTTGACCCCCTTCCTCATCAGGAACCTAGCTATCACTGTTTCAAATACAGTCAATGACTTCACCTCCACAGCCCTCTGCAGGAATGAGTTCGGCAGATTAACCACTCTGGTTGAAGACATTTCTCCTCAGCCCAGTTCTAAAGGGTAATCTCTTCACTCAGAGTGTGCCCTTGGACCTTAGTCTCTGCTACTAGTGGAAATATCAACTCCATGTCCACGTCATCCAGGCCTCCAGTAATCTGTAAGTTTCAATCAAATCCCGCCTCATTCTTCTAAGCTTCATCAAGTCCAGACCCAGAATCCTCAGCTGCTCCTCATATGGCTTCATTCCTGGAATCCTTCCTATGAACCTCTTCGAGACCATCTCCAAGGCCAGCACATCCTTCTTAGATACGGGTTGGCCTAAACTGCTCACATATGCCAAATGCAATCTGATCAGAGCCTTATACAGCCTAAGCAGTAAAACTCTTGTTTTCTTGCACTCTTAAAATGAATGTTAACGTTGTGTTTGCCTTCCTAACTGCTAACCAAACTTGCCTGTTAACCTTAAGAGAATCCTGAACTCCCAAGTCCCTTTGTGCTTCAGATTTTTTTTGGAGCCTTTCCTCACTTAGAAAATAGCCTACACCTGTCTTTGTTGTGCCAAAGTGCATAGCCTCTCACCTTCCCACATTATATTCCATCTGCCACTTCTTTACCCAGTCTCCGAGCTCGTCCTTCTGCAGCCTTCCACTTCCTCAACACACTGGTCCCTCCACCTATCTTTGTGGACATCTGCAAACTTACCAACAGTTCTTTGAGTTCCTTTGACAGATCTAACATGGATAGTTGTGGTCCCAACACCCAACCCCTACTGAACTCCACTAGTCACTGGCTGCCAATCTGAAAAGACCCCTTTATCCCCACTGTCTACCTTCTGCCAGTTAACCATTCTGATCCATGCCACTACCTTGCCCCCACACCATGGACTCTTATTTAGCAGCCTCTTTGTGCAACACCTTGTCAAAGGCCTTCTGGAAATTCAAGTAGATCATGTCCACTGGCTCTCCTTTGTTTAACTTGGGCGTTACCTCCTCAATTCACAGGCAAAATTATATAGTGAAAATGATTATACAACATTCTAAAACTGTTCTTAGTAGGCCATCATTACATCCATACTACTGCAGATTTCAGCACTTTTAAATGTCAGTTGTCTGTCTGGGCTGGGGTAGGCGCAGCCGGATTAGTTATAGGAAATCTCTCACAAACGACATGCTGGTACCAAGAGGATAAGGTATGCTGTAGGCTGCAGACGTTATGTGGAGCTGAAGAATTGTCATAACACAGGATTGCTGTGGAGGTGGTGTTTGGGTTTCTAGACAGATTCACAATGATGACTGTCAATAACAAGAGGAAGTCTTGTTATTTTTGGCCATCTATTCTCCTTTCATCGATAACTAATTGCTTTTTACAATATGCTTCACCCTTGTGTTCATTCACTTGCAGAAGTTTCAGAGAATTGTGCACACTGAGAATACATTTCTATATCTGCTCAGTGAGCTAGACAGCTGATTGATTTCCCTTACACTGGAACAAATGTGATTCGAAATGTTTTCTCTCCTAATTGGATGATAAATATCACGCATGCTAAATAGAAAGATGGGATAATAGTATTGAACAGCCAGTGAAATATCATTGCAATGTTGAGTGCATGCCAGCCAATTTGCACATAGCAACGTTACGTAAACAGCAATCTGACAATTACAAGGTACTGAATTTTGTTGTTGGGTAAACCATTGCTGAGAGAATCCAGAAGAATCTCTCCCACCCTTTTCCAGTAAAAGATCAGAGGATCTTTTTGGTTCATCTGAAAGGCAGTCACAGCCTTGAGTTTGTGCATTGAAGAAAGCACCATTGTCAGTATAGAGCTCTTTAAAATAAGATAGCACCTTCAGCACATTTTTGTGTCACATCTCTAGGTTGAGCTTAAACACAACAGCTTTCTGACTCCGAAACAAGAGTGCATCAGCCTTAAGCTCCTGCCATTGGGTGTAGTAAGGGCATCCTCATGTTGGTCTTTTTGGTGCTGAATAAGACTATATCAAGGGAAATAAACAAGAAAGAGGTAACCTTCCATCAGATTATTCAGACCGTTATATTGTCTCCCTCCCATTAGATCTCAGACAACAGTTGAGGAATGAATTATAGAGGAATGTCAGTCTCATTACAAACTGATCATTAAACATCCCCTTCAAATACTGTAAAAAGAATTCTTTTGAACACTGGCCTTCATATTGTAAAGTGGTTTTACTGTGTGCATATAAATTAGCAGTAACTGCTTCTTATTTTCACTGTGCTAGCACCTAATACCCCTCAGTGCTATTTTCAAAATTATTCCGATAATATATTAAGGTGATTCATGTAGCCAAAGACATCAAGGCCCCCTGCTTGTAATACTGAGAGACAAGGTGAATCTAATCTCAAGTTTGGGTGTTCAGAGAGGATCCTACAGCAGTCTGTGTCACCACCAGGTGAATTTGCTTCCTAACATTTCCACCAGCACTTGGGTGAAGTCAGAAAGATCAGAGGAGTTATTATTTGATGAGAAGCGTGCCTCATGAAGCTGAAATCTAGCCATGTGACCTGTACTGAATCCTAAACCTGGCTGCTCCATTGTGTGTGGAAGAGGGGATCTGTTGGTTCCAATCAGATTTTGCATCTCTTTTGTATGTCAGTTCCAACATTTCTTCCAAATTATCTCCTAAAGCATGAGGGTGAGTGGCCAAAGCACTCATGTTGGATGAATCAGCCCTTCTGGAAGCCTGTCTGACAAGGGAATGGATCTAAACATTCCTGGCACACCCAAGGACCTGGTTAGTACTGCATTGAATCAAGTCTTTCCCTAAATTTGAGACTGACCGTAGGATCAGAGATCATTTGGCATATCTCAGTTCTTCACTGAGGCCTTCACTGCCTTTAAGGAAGACATCAGGATTCTCTTACACTCTGGAGCTAAAGATTAGACTTCAAAGAAATCATTGCTCTGATTGGCAGATTTCCCAACAATCTCGAACACTGTAGCTATAATCCCTGCTGAACATTAATGTGATTAATTAAAGGCAACAAATAATTTACCTTTGTTGATCTGATGAGATCATTAAATGTTTTCTGTAGCAGAGCAAAGCATTTGCCTCATGGATATGACACTAATTGCCACAACTACCTCCCTTCACTAAATTGTACACAAGTTTCTTGACTGATCTTTTGACTTTGAATCAAACGTACCACATTCCTGCCCTTTATCTCCATTGAGGATATGCAGCTGCAGACCCTTTAAGGTTGCTCTCAGTGTTTGATCTCGTTGCCATCTTTGTCGTCCCAGGTTACCTGCTTTCTTCAGTGGTGCCAGTTTACCTTTAAGCAAATTCCCATGTGATAGCATACTGCTGCAGGAGATTTCCACCTCCGCATGGTTCGTTCGGTCTCTGTCTCTACCCCTTTCACCTCCTTGCTCTGTTCTTCTGCCCCATTTCACACTGGACAGTTTCTCTTCCCCCACCTGACCACAGCTTTAGTCCAGCATCCTGTACACCCCTCTTTTAGGATCATCACCCATTTATACCTAACTACCTACACTGAATTATTTTCTGTAATGATTGGTGCAGGACAGAATATGGATATCAGATTCTATGGACAGGTCGGAATTTACCCACAGAGAATCTGAGAGAGGGGTGGTTGGCAAGTATATTTTCTCAATGATGGTTGGACAATGGGTTCAAAGCTGGCATCTGATGCTGGTGTAAATATTGGGAAGCAAGAGTGTTGCTTATGCACCTGGCGGTGACACAGAGAGCTGAAGGATCCTCTCTGAACACCCAAACCTGAGATCAGATCCACCTTGGTCCAAACTGTCTCTTAGTATTAGAGGCAGGGAATCCTGATGTCCTTAGCTACATGAATCACCTTAGTCTAGCACTGAGAGGTTCTAGCTGCTAGCACAATGAAAACAGGAAGGCTGCACCAGTTTGGCTAGCCTGATTAAACAGCCAGGAGCAAATGGAAAGCTGAATAAAGTGCTGACAGTTTATCCCCAGTGAAAGTACAGGCTTATCCATCATTTGTCTCATTGTATGAATAAAGAGTTGTTATGAATAAAGTATATTCTTGCAATGAAAAAAAAATCACCTGTCTGATAGTAAAAAATTTTCCTCATGACTTCACTGTTTTTTTTTTGAGTGTTTCTCAGTATTTTTCAGTAGTTAGGCAAGCTGAGGGTAGGAAAGAGGTAAATGATATGTCACTATTTGCAGGAAGGTTCCACTCTGAAACCTTTGAAGACCATTAAAGCGAGCTGTACTTCACGCATCTTCTAATCCACGTTGCATCATGCCTAAATCTGACACCTCCTCTGGTCCCACAAATCTCCAAGATTTCCACACTCCCACAATCTGAACCCTGGTTCAACATTGGCAGCTGTTCCTTCTGCAAATTCAGCCTGGGATTCTGGAATTCCTTCCATAAACCTCTCAGTTTCTCTCTCTTCATTCCCCTTCTTGAAGAGGCTTCTTCTCCGTGACCACCTGACCTAATGTCTCCTTGTATGGTTTAGGATCAAACTTCCTTTGAAAACATTCCTGTGATCTGCCTTGAGATGCTTTTCTGTGCTAAAGGTGCTACATAACTAAGTTGCTCTTTGTGTTGCATTCTGAAAAAAGAATGCCAATTAGTTGGCTTCATTCAGCTGTATGTCACTGCCCACAAAGACTTTACAAACCTGACACTATGCACATGTCTTTTGGAATCTTCGGGTCTGCCTGACTAAGAAGTTGTCAGTAGAGTGTCTCCCAGTGTTAGATTGATCATAGGAATCAGGAGAAGGATAGGACATACCCTATTTTTACAACACTAGCTGCCATATTCTGGCAAGAATTTAAAGGCCCAATCTTTTAATGAATGTGTACAGGTTGGTGAATATTCATATAAACACAATATTTACAATACAAAGCAATTGTATTCTCGGAGTTGGAGTATTGGTACAGCCTGGTAACAAAGTAGTAAAGTTTCACCGGTTTGTACTTGCGGTCCCTACGTTATTAATTATATGTAATCAAAACAAATGTACCAATAATTAAGCTGCATAAATCTGCAAAACACGAGGGTCACGCAGAGAAGATTTTGAAATAAAAGTCACTCAGAAATGGAGCTGGTTTATCCTGATTGGTTCAGTATTGTGTGAACTATGACTAACTGCTGTGTAGATCTGATTGTCGTTTTAGCTGCCTCAGGCTATGAAAAATGTCAACCTGATAGCCATTCTGATCAATGACACTTGACTCTACATGCTTTGATCAGTTTTCTGCAGCACCATGTAGAGCACGCTATAGTAAACAGCGTTCTGTATTTTACACAGTGGAATGAGCCCCATGCTAAGTTTAAAACATGTACTTTATAAGGAGCCAGTGTTCTGCAGTACGGTGAACGAGGTAATAAGTTGGGAGTTCTGCGTTCTGTTCAATGACCCTAATAATCTGTATTCTCTATCCTATAACAAGCTGAGAGATCTCCATAGTGCATTATAATGAGCCCAGAGTTCTGTATCCTGCACAATAATGAGTTTAATATTTTCTTGAAATATTCTTGGTCTTCTGATGGTTCCTGATAGTTGCATTATTCAGAATTATTGATTTTTACCAACTGCAGTCCAGTGAGTACTGGTCATCTGGTTGAGTGGTTACTCAATGTGTGAGGGGACTGTCAACACTTATCACATTGGTTACTGATACACAGTATCACGGCATAGCCAGGTGGAGTTAACATTCAGGGACTGGTGCCAGAGGGAAATATTTCCTTGTCTAACATAATTCCCTCAATGAACACCATTAAAACAAATTACTGGTCATTTATTTTATTGCTGTTCTTGAGACATTGCTGTCTGGAAATTGTTTGCTGTCTTTGTTAAAACTTCACTAGCTGTGAAATACTTTGGGATTGTCTGAGGATGTGCCTGTTTTGTTTTGCACCTGTGTTGAGACACTATAGTCTGCATTGCATTGCACCCATTGAGAGAGACTGTATAGATGTTGATATTGCTGTCTCTATCGGCGCATGACTTGAGAAACCTGAAAAAGGTCTAGACTGCTGTCTGGGATACTGACTACACGATATTGAATGCTGGGTATCCGAGAGTTTCTCTTGGTTTAATTACATCACACATCTGGGAAGATGTTGCAGTGTAGACACCAGTGGGCATAATTACTTAGAAAGAGTTGTATCTGTTAGGAAAAAGTGTAGTCTTTGCATTACTGAGGAAATTAGAACCAGCTAGAATTTCTGCCCTCATTGTTGCATTGAAACACATTTTTCTAGCATCCCTTTATAAGTGCATTTGCTCTCCTAAAGATTCCATCTTTTAAAGACTTTTCAAGGGTGCTCCCACTTTTGTTCAAAGTTGTCCCCTTGTACATACAATTACCATATTTCAAACTTACTTTATACCAGACATTGAGATGAAAGGGAGTAAATATAAAATGTCACAAAAGAGAAGGAGTAATGGGATGGAAACCTGAAAGAATCAGAACAGATTCCAAAGGAAGTGGAATGATTGTTGGGAATCTAATCAAAGTGGAAACAGTGTGGAAACAGGCCATTCAGCCCAACAAGTCCACACATACCATCCAAAGAGTAACCCATCAAGACCCATTCCCTTATACTTATCCCTGACTAATGCACCAAACTCTATGGGCAATTTAGCATAACTAATTCACCTGACCTGTACATCTTTGGATTGTGGGAGGAAACCGGAGCACCCGGAGGAAACTCACACAGACACTGGGAGAATGTGCAAACTCCACACAGACAAGTCACCCAAGGCTGGAATTGAACCTGGGTCTCTGGTGCTGTGGAGCAGCTAACCACTGAACCACTGTGCTGCCCTTCTTCTACATTGAAATAATTATTTAATTTTTATTGCAAATATGTAGCAAGCTCTTAGATATTGCTGTAATATTGGACAGTCACAAACATGTCTGTTCTAACATTGTGAATGGGGAATGGATACCTTTGAGTCAATATTTTGGACAAAAGCCCTTCATCAGGTTTCCCTCAGATGCTGCCTGACCTGCTGAGCTTTTCCAGCACCACAATCTCAACTCTAAACTCCAGCATCTGCAGTCCTCACTTTCGCCTAATGGATACCATTGATACTAGCCTCAAAGCTCAGGCCCACCCCAGCTGTTGAACAGTCAAACTATTTTATAACATTTTCCTGAACAGCAAGTAGGAAAATCTCTCTCAGTAAGGCAGATTGTCACACTTCTATCACTAAGTATATTGACATATCTTCCAATAGCAATCTCTTAAAGATGCCGCAGCCATTGATTGGCAAATTATAGGCAAAAGACAAACACATGCTTCCAGCACCAAAGGTCAGCCAGAGTGCAATGCTTTAAGATTCATTGAAACACAGCAGCTAAGTAGAAGGCCATTGAATCTTCATGTCTGTTCTAACTCTTTGACAGAGCGACCTTCTTGAACACAGTCTGTCCCATTATTGTACCTTTGACAACTACACCATTAGCTCCATGGGTCCATAGCCCTGGAATTCCTTCTGCAAACCTCTGCCTTTTACCTTCCCATTTTTAACTTGCTCCTTGAAGCCTACCCTTTAACCGAGCTTTTAATAAGTCGTCCAAGAACCTCTTCATATGGCGGAGTGCCAAAGCTTTGAATGATGATGGTTCTCTATAGTGGCCCAGGATGATGTGATGTGAAGTGAAAGTCATCATAATCCCAGAGGCCTGTATCCCTATCGCTCTCTCCCTGGAGAGAGAGAGAGAGAGAGAGAGAGACAAAGCGAAAATGAGGGAGAGAGTGTGCAAGAAAGTGAGTGAGTGAGAGTTTGAGAGTGACAGAGTGAGCGAGAGAGTGTGTGAAAGAGTGAGTGTGAGCGAGAGAGCAAATGAGCAGACAGGAAGAGAGCAAGTGAGCATGAGCAACAACTGGTGGTGTGTTTAACCCAAGGGTCACCACACCTCAGGCAAGGGACAAGGTTGAGAAGGTGGGACCTTAATGGTGACCTCAGCTGGTATAGGGATTAAATCGATGCAGTTAGCATCACTCTACAGCACAAACCAAGGATTCAACTAAGGTACGTTGCTACATTAAAGGCACCACATTAATGTCAGCTATTGTTCTAAGAAGTAACTCTTCAATCTCTTCAATGTGTGAAATCCCAGGCCTTATCCAATCCCATCCTCACCCACACGGGATGTGCTTTCCAGGAATGGGAACAATAAGGAGCAAAACTCCTGATTTCCTCCCTATCTCCCACACCTTAACCCAGAGACATTGAAGTCAGTTATGGGAGTCCGCTATTACTTTGGCTGAGATCAGCCAATTCAGCAAAAACAGTACATCAGCTGATGTATTTAAACACTTAATAATTATAGAGCTTCTTCCAAGAATTTATCTATCACACATGCTGGTTTATATGCATTAAACGGAGTTCCAAACCAAAATAACTGATGCAATGAAATTAGTAACATCTTCATTTAAAAGATATGAAAAACTGAATTTGATCTTTGAACTTACAATATCGGCGATGTTGCCTTTCTGTCTCACTATTTTACAATACAACCTTCAGTATACTGTACATGAACATCACAACTTCCTGACAGTTTACCCATAAACAGAATGCTTGGAATTGTGAAAACCCTCAGCTGCTATGCTGGAATCTCAGACTTTGGGCTATAATCCAAGAGGATGCAGCTGAGTGACAAGCAATAGACACGCACAGATGGGTGTCAGTGCTGGCCTGCTGGCTGTCAAAGTCATTGACGTGCTAGGATTGCTCTCACTCACAGCAGTTGACAGAAATATGCTGGCATGCTCAGTAACACCTGCTGGCTCAGTAAACAGGCTTGTCTGGGCCTAAACTGAATTGTGGGTCCTCAGTCTGTTGGGATTTTACTGCGCTTGGGTATTGACATATTGATATTTTTATTGATTCACAAGGAACTGGGTAGTCTCAGACATTCGCACAGTATCCAGTCACTCGGGCGCATACCATTTTCGTCTTTCGCTCCTCCATCACCTGCTCCTCTCGGAGGTAAAACACCATTTGATCCACCTTCCAGAAACAAAAGCTAACATAATGCACAAAAGACCATGGACTGTGTGTAAGATGTGATCACCCTGTTTGTTAGAGTGTGCTGGACATCAGGCCCCATTGTTCCACAGGCTGGTAGAAATGGATAAGTGGCCATTTAGTCAGAAAGATGGTGCATTTGTCTCATTAACTAAGACAGAAGAAATTCCCACCAGGTTCATCAACAAAACAGAAAACAGAATTTATTTATTATATTTATTGTCCTTTAATAAATGACAAAATGAATTTATATGCAAACTTAAACTATGCCCTGATTAAATCCTAAAACATACACACATTCCTTCACAAGTAGGATGGAGAAGGTAGACAGTTTTACGTAAATATCAGGAACGGTAAACATAGTCACGGACAAGATTCCAAACCAAAAAAAAGAGTAGAATTATGTGACTTCCTCACAGTTTGTTCGGTTTGATACAGCTCAGAAGAAAGAGCTCAGTTTTTATTTAACAGCAGATCTCAGGAAAGAGAGCTCCCAGCCAGTCAGACCCAGCCTGAATGAGTGTATACCTCCAGAGATTTGGAGAAAGAGGGAATTCGGGGAAGAGGTGCTTTTTGCTTGCTTTTTTAGATCATTGTTTGGAAGGGTTTTTAAAAAACGGGATAAGTTGAAGTCCCAGACCCTGCTCAAAAAAAGACAATGGCATCCCTGGAAAACTGTTAATTTCATTGGTTGGTGATAGCTACTAATTTGACTATCTATTGTAGGTCCCATTTACATTTACATTACATTACATTACAGTGTGGAAACAGGCCCTTCGGCCCAACAAGTCCACACCGACCCGCCGAAGCGCAACTCACCCAGACCCCTACATTTACCCCTTACCTCGCACTACGAGCAATTTAGCATGGCCAATTCACCTGACCCTGCACATCTTTGGACTGTGGGAGGAAACCGGAGCACCCAGAGGAAACCCACGCAGACATGGGGAGAACGTGCAAACTCCACACAGTTAGTTGCCTGAGGCAGGAATTGAACCCGGGTCTCCGGCGCTGTGAGGCAGCAGTGCTAATCACTGTGCCACCGTGCCGCCCAGATTGAAATTAAACCGGGCAAATATGTACAGGTTACAAGCTAACAAACCAGTCAGAAAACACAGCAATGCATCAGGATGCTGTGTTTCAGGAGGCAGTCACCCTTGTTGGGGATTAACTACTTCAGGTTCCATCCGTGGTCAGGGACAGGAGGCTGTGACGATCAGTGAGGCAGACAGAAAGATCAAGGAGGCAGTGCTGAAGGAGGCTTCAGCTTGTCTAACAGATTCTTACTCTGGGAGTGAACGAGTGTTGGGGCTGTAAGGAGGATGACCATAGCACCCATGGTACAGGGAACCATTCAAGGGGGAGAAAAGCGAGATGTAGTTCTAATCAGGGATGGTATAGTCAAGGGAATAGACAACTGTTCTCTGTGGCCAGGATCAAGTTGTCATGCATGTAGGTACCAACGATGCAGGTAGAAACTGGAGCGCGGTTCTGCTGAGGGAAAATGAGCAGCTGGGGGCTAAATTAAGCAGAACTGAAAAAGTAACAATCTCTGGGTTAATACCTGAGCCACAAGGTCAACAAGATTAAGGAGGTAAACACATGGCTGACAGACTGGCGTGGGAGAAACCGGATTATATTCATGAGATATCAGCAGGAGTATTGGGAAGGAGGGAGCTGTTCCAATAGGATGGGCTCCACCTGGATCATGCGGGGACCAGAGTCCTGGTGAAACACATAACTCGGGCTGTGGGTAGGGCTTTAAACTAAAAAAGTTAGGGGTGCAATTATTTGGAAGATTATAGAAAAAGATGTAGGGGTGAGGAGAGCACTCAGCAGAGGTTATTAAAGTTTCTGAAACAAGTAATAGGACATGGAGTAAGGAAAGGGTCAGGAATCTAACTTCAGGCACAGCAGATAAGGGGACAATTGTGAGAAGGGGCTGTCAACAAAGGACTGAGGGCATTGTACTTAAATGCATGTAGTGTATGGAACAAGGTCAGTGAGCTTGTAGCGCAAACTGAAATTGGCAGACACGAGGTGGTGGGGTTTGCATAGACGTGGTTGCAAGGGGATCAGGGTTGGGATCTAAATATCCCGGGGAATGTACATCTTATTGAAAACATGGACAGAGGGGGTGGGTTAACCTTGTTAGTAAGAAATAGAATTGAATTGATAACAGGAAGTGATATAGAGTTGGAAGGGTTAGAACCTGAGAGGGTAACGTTGAGGAACCAGAAAGAAAAATGACATTGATGAATTTGTGTACAGGCCTCCGAGCAGAGGTCAGGATGTAGAGAGGAAAATTAATCAGGAGTTAGAGAAGGCATGTAAGCAAGGCAGTATCACAATAGTCATGGGGGACTTCTCTTTATAGGTGGACTGGGAAAATGAGGTTGGCAGCGGGTCCCAAGAAATGGAATTTATGGAATGTCCATGAGATGCTTTTTTTTTGGAGCAGCTTGTGATTGAGCCCAGATGGGAGCAGGAAATTCTGGGTTTGGTGATGGGTAATGAGGCAGACTTGATTAGAGAGCTTAAAGCGAAGGAGCCCCTAGGGGTCAGAGACTATAATATTCACCCTGCAATTTGAGAGGGAGAAGCTGGAATCAGATGTAACACTATTACAATTGAGTGAAGGTAAGTACAAAGATATGAGGGAGGATCTGGCCAGAGTTTACTGGAAGGGGAGACTAGCAGTGAAGACAGTAGAGCAGCAACAACAGGGGTTTCTGGGGATAATTCAGGAGACAGAGCAGAAATTCATCCGAGATGAGGAGGCAACTCAGGCTCATAAGGGAAGTCATAAAAGCAAAGAAAAAGCATACAATGTGGTGAAGATTAGTGGGAACCGAGAGGATTGAGAAGCTATTAAAATCCAGCAGAGGGTAACGATAAAAGCAAAAAGGGGGACAGGATGAAAGATAAGGGTAAGGCAGCTAGTGATATAAAAGAAGACTGCAAGAGTTCTTTTATATGTAAAAGGTAAAAAAGAGACAAGAGTGGACATTGGATCACTAGGAAATGAGGCCAGAGAAGTAGTAATGGGGAACATACAGATGGCTGAGGAACTGAATCGGTATTTTGCATCAGTTTCATAGTGGAAGACACCAGCAGCAAACTAGAACTTAAAGAGAGGCAGGGGACAGAGGTGAGTGTAGTGGCCAGCACTCAGGAGAAGGTGCTGAGGAAGCTGAAAGGTCTGAAGGTGGATAAATCACTCAAACCAGATGGACTACAATTATCTGAAGGAAATAGCTGAGGAGATTGTAGAGGCATTGGTGGTGATCTTTCAGGAATTACTGGGGGGCAGGGAGGGTCCCAGAGGACTGGAAAATAGTTGATGTAAAAAACAAAAAGAGGGAGGAAAAAGATAGGAAACCTTTGACTGGTTAGCCTGACCTTGGTTGATGCTAGGATTTTAAGAGCTGAAAATGTGTTGCTGGAAAAGCGCAGCAGGTCAGGCAGCATCCAGGGAACAGGAGAATCGACGTTTCGGGCATAAGCCCTTCTTCAGGAATGAAGAAGGGCTTATGCCCGAAACGTCGATTCTCCTGTTCCCTGGATGCTGCCTGACCTGCTGCGCTTTTCCAGCAACACATTTTCAGCTCTGATCTCCAGCATCTGCAGACCTCACTTTCTCCGCTAGGATTTTAAGAGTCCATTATTAACCCAACAATCTTGGGCAACTGTCTGTGTGGAGTTTGCACATTCTCCCTGTGTCTGCGTGGGTTTCCTCCCACAATCCAAAGATGTGCAGGCCAGGTGAATTGGCCATGCTAAATTGCCCATGGTGATAGGTGCATTAGTCAGAGGGAAATGGGTCTGGGTGGCTTGCGCTTTGGAGGGTCGGTGTGGACTTGTTGGGCTGAAGGGCCTGTTTCCACACTGTAGAGGATCTAATTTAATCTAATCTAAAAAAAATTCTGTTAGAATTCTTGGGAGGTGGTAATGAGCAAGTTAGACAAAAAGAGAACCAGTGAACGTGATCTATTTGGATTTCCAGAGGCCTTTAACAAGGTAGGCTAGAGTAGAGTAGATTTTATTTGTCATTTCTACCATACACAACTGATACAGTAAAAAATGAGACAGCATTCCTCCACTATGGAGGGTGCTACATGGACAGCACAAACTACACAATCATACAAAAGGCAGGATAAAATGCATAACTGCAACACATGCAAATTACAATGTAATAAAAGAATGATAATAATTCATAGACATTGTTCTAGCATCAATTCAAAGTCATGCAAAGAATTTCAGATGGAAAAGAGTCTGATCGTACAGTGTTAAGATGGGAAAGAGTCCGATTATACAGTGTTAGGGAGCCTGATGGCTAGGGTGAAGAAACTGTTGCACGGTCTGGCCGTGAGAGACTGAATGCTCTGGTATTTTCTGCCAGATGGCAGGATGGAGAAGAGTTTGAATGAGGGGTGTGTGCTCTCATTGTAATGGAGGGGAGAGAGACCCCGATGATCCTCTCAGCTATCCTCACTCTCCATTGTAGGGTCTTACGACCCGAGACGGTGCAATTCCCGAACCAGGCAGTGATGTAGCAGCTCAGGGTACTCTCAATGAACCCTCTGTAGAATGTGGCGAGGATGGGGGTGTGGGATGGGAGGTGGGAAGTGGGCTTTCCTCAGCTTGTGCAGAAAGTAGAGACACTCTGGGCTTTCTTGGTGATGGAGCTGGTGTTGAGGGACCAGGTGAGATCCTCCGCCAGGTGGACACCACGAAAATTGGTGCTCTTCACAATCTCCATGAGTGAACCGTTGATGTCCAGCGGAGAGTGGTTGCTCCATGCCCTTCTGAAGTCAACAATCATCTCTGTCATCTTGTTCAGAGACAGGTTGTTGGCTCTGCACCAGTCGGTTAGCCACTGTGCCTGCTCTCTGTGTGCTGACTAGTCGTTCCTGCTAATGAGACCCACTACAACCATCATCAGTGAACTTGAAATGTGATTCGAGCTGTGCATCGCTGCGCAGTTGTGTGTCAGCAGGTGAACAGCAGTGGCCTGAGCACACAGCCCTGGGGGGATCCCCGTGCTCAGTGTGAGGGTGTTGGAGATGCTGTTCCCAATCCGGACTGACTGAGATCTCCCAGTCAGGAACTCCAGGATCCAGTCACACTCGGAGGGATTCACGCCCAGCTGACTCAGCTTTCCAATCAGGTGCTGAGGAATGATGGTGTTAAATGTAGAACGGAAGTCTATGAACAATAATCTGATGTAGATGTCCTTCATCTCCAGGTGGGTGAGGGCCAAATGGTGCCACACAGCTTTGACAAAGGGTCAGTTAGACTCAAAACGTCAGCTCTATTCTCTCCTTACAGATGCTGCCAGACTTGCTGAGATTTTCCAGCATCTTCTCTTTTTTGGTTTCAGATTCCAGCATCCGCAGTAATTTGCTTTTATTCGGTGCCACACAGGAGGCTGCTAAATAAGATAAGAGCCCCTAGTGTTAGGGGCAAGATACTGGCATGTATCTAGGATTGGCTGACTGGCAGAAGGCAGGGTAAAGGATTTCCAGGATGGTAGCTGGTAACTAGTGGAGCTCCACAGGAGTCAGTGTTGGAACCACAATTATTCGCGTTAGACATTAACAATCTGGACAAAGGAACTGAGGGCAACGTTGCTAAGTTTGCAGATGACAGAAAGATAAGTGGAGGGACAGGTTGTGTTAAAAGAAGCGGGAACGCTGCAAAAGGAACTGAACAGGCTAAAAGAGTGGGCAAGGAAGTGGCAGCTGGGACACATTGTGGAAAGTGTGGGGTTATGCACTGTGGTTGGATGACTACTTTCTAAATTGGGAAAGGCTTCAAAAATCTAAAACACAAAAGAGACTTAAGAGAATCCCGAACTGGGACTCCCAAGGTTAATGTGCAGGTTAACTAACAAGGTAACATGCAGTTAGGAAAGCGAATGCATTGTTAGCATTCATTTCAAGAGTGCGAGCATACAAGTGGAGAGATGCGTTCTGAGATTGTATAAGACTCTGGTCAGACTGCATGTGAAATGCTGCGAACAGCGTTGAGACCTTTATCTCAGGAAGGATGTGCTGGCATTGGAGTGGATCCAGAGAGGCTTGACAAGAATGATCCTGGGGAGGGAGGGATTGTCATGTCTTTCGGTCTGTACTCGGAAAGGGTGTAACACTTGCTCATTTATCTCCTCCCTCCTCACTGTTCAAGGCATTTTCCAGATAAACTGACAATTCAATCCAGTCTCCTGTACTCCCTACTCCTTCCCCCCCAGCAAGCCCCCTCCTATTTATCTCTCAGCACCCTTCTCCCCTCTCTACAATCCTGATGAATCGCTTACGCTCAAAACATCAATTCCCCTGCTCCTCAGATGGTGCCTGACCAGCTGTGCTTTTCCAGCACCATACGTTTCGAGTCTGATCTCCAGCATCTGCAGTCCTCACTCTCTCCCTACTCACTGTGTGGCCTCTTCTACACTGGCAAGACCAAATGCATTCTGGGTGACAACTTTGCAGAACAGCCTCAGTCTGGCTGTGGAAATGACCCGGAGTGGTTTGTCATTTCAGGAAACCACCTTGCTGTCACACCGACATTTCTGATGTCTGTCTGCTGAAATGGAGGAGCAACACTTTATTTTCCACTTCGATACTTTCTGGCCTTGAGACCTCAACATTGAATTCCAGAAGCTCAGAGCCTGACTGCATGATTTGTCCTTTTTTTTGAAACATTCCTCCACCCACAGCCTTGTCTTACTTTGGCCTTGTTTACTCTCAGCAGACAGTAAGTAAACCCTCCAACTCAGACAGTTTCCTCATCTCCCCTCCCCACCTCATCCTAGATCCAACCTTCCAACTCGGCAACGCCCTCTTGAATTGTCCATCTTCCTTCTCACCTATGCACTCTACCCTCCTCTCCGACCTGTCACCATCGCGCCCCCCCACCCCAAACCATCTGTATCTATCTATCACCTCCCGAGTTAACTTACCCCCAGCCCCACCCCCATCCTCCTATTTATCTCTCAGCTCCCTTCCCCCTCTCACCCAACATTCCTGATGAAGGCATTATGCATGAAACATTGACTGTCCTGCTCCTTGGATGCTGCCTGACCTGCTGTGCTTTTCCAGCACCACACTTTTCGACTCTCAGCAGAGAGGACCCATATTCCCTTTCACAGTTTAATTTATGCATATTTACATTTCTCTTTCACCAAAGTCAAGAACATTTTATATTTTACAATGAGGCCTCCACAATACCCCTTGTTCTTCCTCCATTTTGTCAGAAATATAAAAGTGACTTTTTTTCAAACTGGAAGTGGTTGAAAAAGAGTCCTAGTGATCTGAAACATTAACTGTTTCTTTCTGCAGGAAAACTGCTAGAGCTCGAGTTTCTCCAGCATTTTCTGCATTAGTAAGGACCAGAAAGGTGAATTATGGAGGTAAGGTGGCAGCATGTGGCTCAGTGGTTAGCACTGCTGTCTCACAGTGCCAAGGACCTAGGTTCGATTCCAGCCTCGGGTGACTGTCTGTGCGGAGTTTGCACATTCTCCCAGTGTCTGTGTGGGTTTCCTCTGAGTGCTCGGGTTTCCTCCCACAGTCCAAAGATGTGCATATTAGGTGAATTGGCCATGCTAAATTGCCCATAGTGTTCATGAATGTGTGGGCTAGGTACATCATTCAGGGCAAATGTAGAGTAATTGGGTAGGGAATGGGTCTAGGTGGGATACTCTTCAGAGGGTCAGTGTGGACTTGTTGGGCCAAATGGCCTGTTTCCACAGTGAAGTGATTCTATGAAGACATCAATGCTGCATTTGACCATGTATGGCATCAAGGATCTGGCCATCTCTGTAGGGGTTCCTCAGGGTAGTGTCCTAGGACCAGCTGCTTCATCAATGACCTTCCCTCCATCATAAGGTCAGAAATGGGGTTGTTAGCCAATGATTGCAGAATGTGCAGCACCATTCACAACGCCTCAGAAACTGAAGCAGTCCATGTTCAATTGGGCAAGATCTCAACATTGATAAAGTTAACACCAGGTTATAGTCAAACATGTTTATTTGGAAGCACTAATTTTCAGAGCACTGCTCCTTCATCAGATAGCTGTGGAGGAGGATCATAAGACATAGAATTTATGCCAAAAGGTCACAATGTCATGGAATTGGTACGATATATTTAACAAAGCTAGATTGCTGTTAAGTCTTTTATCTTTTAGACTGGGTTGCAGGGGGTTCTGTTCATCAATATGTAACTTCCCCACACCCTCCCACCCTTCTCCGTCTCAGCATACTCTATCAATTGTATCAGTATCCGGTGTCTGTCTCCCAAGGAGGTCACTACAGTTTCTCCCTGTGGCACACTGGAACTGGCAATCAACAAGTTGGGCATCGTACCTTGCTCTTATGAGGGCATCCTTGAGCACCTTCAAGTGTCACATTTGTTCCTCATCTGAGCAGATCTGGTGTTTATGTAGGGTGTGTCCATAGGGGATGGCTGTTTTAATGTGTTTCGGGTGGAAGCGAGAGGAGTGTAGCATTGTGAGGTTATCTGTGTGTTTACGGAGGTGTGAGGTACTGAGGTGCCCATCCTTGATGCAGCTGCGTGTCTCCAAGAATGGGACAGATACTAAAGAGTAGTGCTGAAAATGTGTTGCTGGAAAAGCGCAGATCAGGCAGCATCCAAGGAGCAGGAGAATCGACATTTCGGGCATGAGCCCTTCTTCAGGAATGTGGAAAGTGTGACAAGCAGGCTAAGATAAAAGGTAAGGAGGAGGGACTTGGGGAAGGGTTTTGGAAATGCGATAGGTGGAAGGAGGTTAGGGTGAGGGTGATAGGCCGGAGTGGAGGTGGGGGCGGAGAGGTCAGGAAGAAGATTGCAGGTCCACCTTCCTAACCTGCAATCTTCTTCCTGACCTCTCCACCCCCAGCCCCACTCCGGCCTATCACCCTCACCTTAACCTCCTTCCACCTATCGCATTTCCAACACCCCTCCCCCAAGTCCCTCCTCCCTACCTTTTATCTAAGCCTGCTGGACACACTTTCCTCATTCCTGAAGAAGGGCTCATGCCCGAAACGTCTATTCTCCTGTACCTTAGATGCTGCCTGACCTGCTGCGCTTTTCCAGCAACACATTTTTCAGCTCTGATCTCCAGCATCTGCAGTCCTCACTTTCTCTATTAAAGAGTAGTCCATGGTGAGTGTAATGGTGGGATGAAACTTGTTGATATCACTGTGTAATTGTTTCAGTGACTCCTCGCTATGGGTCCAGAGGAAGAAACTGTCATCAATGTATTTGGTGCACACCATTGATGCAAGATCCTGTGCAGCAAAGAAGTCTTATTTGAACTTGTGCATAAAAATGCTGGCATATGGGGATGCAGATTTGGTCCCTATGGCTGTTCCATGTGTCTGGATGAAGAACTGTTTGTCAAAGATGAAAACGTTGTGATCGAGGATGAAGTGGATGAGTTGTAGGATGGTGCTCGGAGATTGGCAGTTGTTGGTATTGAGTTCTGAGGCTTGTCACAATTCCTCATCACAGTGGATGTTTCAACACTCTCCACCAGCATTCCCCATGATGACAGCGTCGTTGCAACAGACACACACACCCACACACACACACACATATACACACACACACACATACACACACACAGACACACATACAGACACACACACACACACACACATACACACAACACACACACACACCTATGGGATGAAGTGCATTTGCAGAATTGGAATTACAGATAAAAGCACACAATCTGCAGGCAGGCAATGCAGGCCGTCAATCCATGTAATATTTTATAAATTCCTACTTTGGAAATAGAACCAGTCTGACTCAAGATTGGGATACAGAATATAACCTCACACCTCTAATGCATTGGCTGAGCTGAGATTTCACTTTTTTTTATATAAGCCTTTAAGTTATCTCGAGAATGTGATTTGAATGAAGTTTCGGGATTTATATATAAATGAACTGAATCCTGCAAACCATTCAAAATGATGAAAGACTTAACAGCAGACTAGGTTTGTTCAATAGATCATATCCGTTGCATGCATGACACTGTGATCTTTTGCTATAAATCCTGTGTCTTATGATCCTGCTCTACAGCTACTTGATGAAGGAGCAATGCTTTGAAAGCTCATACTTCCAAATAAACCTGTTGGACTATAACCTGGTGTTGTGATTTTTAACTTTGTCCATCCCAGTCCATCACTGGCACCTCCATATCATATCTCTAATGAGAGAATTAAACCATTGCCCCTTGACATTTTTCAATTACATTACCATCACTGAATCCTCACTATTTACATCCTGTTATTACCATTGACCAGGAACGGAAGTAGACACGCCATATAAATACAATGGCTACAACAGTGAATAACGCATCTCCTGACTGCCCAAAGCCTATCTACGACATACAAGTCAGAAGTGTGATGGAAAACTCCCCACTTGCCTGGATGAGTACAGCTCCAACAAAACTCAAGACACTTGATACTTGAAACTTAACAATGCAACCCTTTTGATTGGCATCATATCTACACACATTCAGTCCTTCCTCCACCAATGTACAGTAGGAGTGGTGTGAGGCACCTACAAGATGCATTGCAGACATTTATAAAGATTCCTCAGACATTACCTTTTAAACCCATGACCACCATCAACTAAAAGGACAAAGGCAGCAAATGCATGGGAGCACCACCATTTCCAAGCTCCCCTCCAAGCCACTCATTATCTTGAATTGGAAATATAATCGCCATTCCTTGAGTGTCACTGGGTCAAAATCTTTGAACTCCCTCCTTAATGGCATTGAGGACCTCCCTATAGCACATGGACTGCAGCGGTTCAAGGCAGCAGCTCATTACTACCTTTTCAAGGGCAACTAGAGATAGGCAATAAATCCTGGGCCAGCAGATGATGCCCATATCCCATGGATAAAAAAGTATTTGAAAGGGGTGATTTGGTGAGGGTTGAGTTTCAGAATCTATTAGGTTAGAAATAAGAACCAATACCGAAGTTCTTACACCAGTCACTGTTATCTGTTAACATGATGTTCGCCACACATTGCAAACTGATGATAGACTTGTGATAAACTGATGCTCTTCAACAGATAGACATCAGGTCCTGCTGTAGCTCACATGACTGAAGGCATAGTTTTAGATTGACACAATCTGTGTATAAGTCAGAAATAAGTAGAAATCACTGCATGAAAGGAAATCTTTAGCAATAAAAAAAACTACGGCCTAGCTCTATGAATGTATGAGGTAAAGAGGTACCCATTAAAGACAGTGCAAGCATGTTAAGAAACCTATCAGCCACGATTGAATGGCAGAGCAGACTCAATGGGCTGAATGGCCTAATTTCTGCTCCTATTTCTTCTGGAATATTTTAGATTCTACTCCATAGCTGGTGCTGTGTAACTGGATAATCGCTGCTGCTGCTAAATAGATTCTATGACTGAGCTGTTGTTGCAGTGCACTGCACTACTGCTCACCTTTAGTTCTGTCCCTCAAAAGCCACTTCATCTTTCAAGATTGTTACAAGACTCACCCTGTGCTTTGCTGATATCTTGTAATGTAGTGAAGATAATGACTTGATTGTTTGGTGGGCATCAAAATGTTTTGAACACCACAGTTGTGTACCAGCAATTAGTGGGAAACAGATACAGGAGCAAATCTCAGAAAATTTAAGAACATGGGAATTTGACTTATAGCCTACTCTAATTATCCTAACACAGGCTGGGATAGTTACACTGCAAAAGGGTACATAGAACATAGAAGAATACAGCGCAGTACAGGCCCTTTGGCCCTCGATGTTGCGCCGTTCCAAGCCCACCTAACCTATACTAACCCACTATCCTCCATATACCTATCCAATGCCCGCTTAAATGCCCATAAAGAGGGAGAGTCCACCACTGCTACTGGCAGGGCATTCCATGAACTTACGACTCGCTGAGTGAAGAACCTACCCCTAACTTCAGTCCTATATCTACCCCCCCTTAATTTAAAGCTATGCCCCCTTGTAATACCCGACTCCATACGCGGGAAAAGGTTCACACTGTCAACCCTATCTAACCCCCTAATCATCTTGTACCCCTCAATCAAGTCACCCCTAAACCTTCTTTTCTCTAATGAAAACAGCCCCAAGTGTCTCAGTCTTTCCTCATACGATCTTCCTTCCATACCAGGCAACATCCTGGTAAACCTCCTCTGCACCCGTTCCAGTGCCTCCACATCCTTCCTATAGTATGGCGACCAAAACTGCACACAATATTCCAGATGCGGCCGCACCAGAGTCTTATACAACTGCATCATGACCTCAGGACTCCGGAACTCAATTCCTCTACCAATAAAAGCCAATACGCCATATGCCTTCCTCACCGCACTATTTACCTGGGTGGCAACTTTCAGAGATCTGTGTACATGGACACCAAGATCCCTCTGCTCATCCACACTACCAAGTATCCGACCATTAGCCCAGTACCCCATCTTTTTGTTACTCTTCCCAAAGTGAATCACCTCACACTTAGCTACATTGAATTCCATTTGCCACCTTTCTGCCCAGCTCTGCAGCTTCTCTATATCCTGCTGTAACCTGCCACATCCTTCCTCACTGTCAACAACTCCTCCGACTTTCGTATCATCCGCAAACTTGCTCACCCAACCTTCTAACCCCTCTTCCAGGTCATTTATAAAAATGACAAACAGCAATGGTCCCAAAACAGATCCTTGCGGAACACCGCTAGTGACGGCACTCCATGAAGAAACTTTGCCATCAACTACTACCCTCTGTCTTCTTCCATCCAGCCAATTCCTAATCCAAACCTCCAACTCACCCTCAATGCCATATCTCCGTATTTTCTGCAGTAGCCTACCATGGGGAACCTTATCAAACGCCTTACTAAGATCCATATATACCACATCTACCGCTTTCCCCTCATCAACCTCCTTCGTCACCTTTTCAAAGAATTCAATAAGGTTTGTGAGGCACGACCTGCCCTTCACAAAACCTTGCTGACTATCCTTGATCACATTATTCCTATCCAGATGTGCATAAATCCTATCCCTTACAATTCTCTCTAAGACTTTGCCCACAACAGAAGTGAGACTCACCGGCCTATAGTTACTAGAGTTATCCCTACTCCCCTTTTTGAACAAGGAAACCACATTTGCTATCCTCCAGTCTTCTGGCACTACTCCTGTAGACAAAGAGGACATAAAAATCAAGGCCAATGGCTCTGCAATCTCCTCCCTTGCTTCCCAGAGAATCCTAGGATAAATGCCATCAGGCCCAGGGGACTTATCTATTTTCACCTTTTCCAGGATTTCCAACACCTCTTCTCTACATACCTCAAAGCCATCCATTCTACTTATTTGTGACTCAGTATTCACATCGACGACAATGCCCTGTTCCTGAGTAAATACTGAAGAAAAGTATTCATTCAGTGTCTCCCCAATCTCTTCCGCCTCCACACGCAACTTCCCACTACTATCCTTGACTGGACCTATTCCTACCCTAGTCATTCTTTTATTCCTAACATACCTATAGAAAGCCTTAGGGTTTTCCCTAATCCTACCGACTAAGGACCTTTCATGTCCCCTCCTTGCTGCTCTTAGCTCTCTCTTCAGGTCCTTCCTGGCTACCCTATAACTCTCAATCGCCCCAATTGAACCTTCACGTCTCATCTTGAGATAGGCCGCCCTCTTCCATTTAACAAGGGATTCCAATTCCTTATTAAACCACGGCTCCCTCGCACGACCCTTTCCTCCCTGCCTGACAGGTACATAATTATCAAGGACACTCAATAGTTGCTCCTTGAACAAGCTCCACATATCATTTACACTCTTGCCTTGGAGTCTACTTTTCCAAGCCACACATCCTAAGTCATGCCTCACCGCATCATAATTTCCCTGACCCCAGCTATAACTCTTGCCCTGTAGTACACACTTATCCCTCTCCATCACGAGAGTAAAAATCACCGAATTATGGTCACTATCCCCAAAGTGCTCACCTACCTCTAATTCTAACACCTGGCCTGGTTCGTTACCCAGAACCAAATCCAGTATGGCCTCACCTCTTGTTGGCCTGTCTACATATTGTGTCAGGAAACTCTCCTGCACACATTGAACAAACACTGACCCATCTAACGAACTTGAGCTATAGCTTTCCCAATCAATATCAGGAAAGTTAAAGTCCCCCATAACAACCACCCTATTACTTTCACTCTTCTCTTGAATCATCCTCGCAATCCTTTCTTCTACGTTTCTAGGACTATTAGGAGGCCTGTAAAAAACTCCTAACAGGGTGAGCTCACCTTTCCTATTCCTAACCTCAGCCCAAACTACCTCAGATGGCAAGTCCTCATCCATCGTCCTTTCCACCACTGTAATACTATCTTTGACAAGCAATGCCACACCTCCCCCTCTTTTACCCCCACCTCTGACCCTACTAAAACATTTAAATCCTGGAACCTGCAACAGCCAATCCTGTCCCTGTTCTAGCCATGTCTCCGTAATAGCCACAACATCGAAGTCCCAGGTACCAACCCACGCTGCAAGTTCACCTACCTTATTTCGTATACTTCTTGCATTGAAGTATACACACTTCAAGCCACTTTCCTGTTTACAGACACCCTCCTTGGAAATTGATGCCATGTTCCTAACCTCCCTACACTCCAGGCCCTGCACCCTGAAGCTACAATCTGGGTTCCCATGCCCCTGCAGAGTTAGTTTAAACCCCCCCCCCAAGAGCACTAGCAAACCTCCCCCCAAGGATACTGGTGCCCCTCAGGTTCAGGTGTAGACCATCCTGTTTATAGAGGTCCCACCGTCCCCAGAAAGAACCCCAGTTATCCAAAAACCGGAATCCCTCCCTCCTGCACCATCCCTGTAGCCACGCATTTAAGTGTTCTCTTTCCCTATTCCTCGAATCTCTATCACGTGGCACGGGTAACAAACCAGAGACAACAACTCTGTTCGTTATAACTCCTAGCTTCCAACCTAGGTCCCTGAAAGCCTGCCTAACATCCTCGGCACTCCTCCTACCTATGTCGTTGGTGCCAATATGGACCACGACTTCGGGCTGCTCACCCTCCCCCTCCAGGACCCGGAAAACACGATCAGAGACATCACGTACCCTTGCACCTGGGAGGCAACATACCAAACGTGAGTCTCTCTCGTTCCCACAAAACCGCCTATCTGTGCCCCTAACTATCGAGTCCCCAATTACTACTGCTCTGCTCTTCTTCACCCTTCCCTTCTGAGTAACGGGGACAGGCTCCGTGCCAGAGACCTGAGCCCCGTTACTTACCCCTGGTAAGTCATCCCCCCCACAAGTATCCAAAACGGTATACTTGTTCTTGAAGGGAACGGCCGCCGGGGGTCCCTGCACTGGCTGCTTCCTCCCAGTCCCCCTCACTGTCATCCATCTATCTGCCATCTTTGGAGTTACTACTTCCCTATAACTCTGATCTATGACCCCCTCTGCCTCCCGAATGATCCGAAGTTCATCCAACTCCAGCTCCAGTTCCCTAACATGGTCTTGGAGGAGCTGGAGATGGGTGCACTTCCTGCAAGTGTAATCGGCAGGGACGTCGATGGCATCCCTCACCTCATACATGTTGCAAGAGGAACATTGCACTGCCTTCACTGCCATCCCTCTAAAGCTAACTTTTATTTTAAAAAAAACTGGGTCTAAAGAATACAACAAGCAAAATTCAGCACTTACCTACTTACCACAACAGGTGTTATTATTAGGTTAGAGGAGGAGGGCGGGTGGGAGGCACTACCCGTGTAGTGCCTCGGGTTCCTCTCCTTCGCGCTTTTAAAGGGGGAAAAAACCTACCCAGGTAAGCTTACACTAACTGCTTCCGGGTCTCGGCTGCCCCTCTGGTCGTCGTCACTTCCCCCTGGTGCTCCCGCTCTTTCTGTGAAGAGAGAGTGAAAGAGAAAAAAAAAACACCGCTGCCCGCTACCGGTAAGCACTTTTAAAACCAAACGGTCTTACCTTCGCTGCTGCTCGCACTGGTACAAAGGGAGAGAATGGGCATGTAGGTTTTTCTTAAGTACAGAAGCGCCTCGGCTTATGAACTTAATCCGTTCCAGGACCCGGTTCGCGAACAATGAAACCATGCGGTCGCACACGGGCTTTTTGTGTTCGTATCTTCGCTCGTACCTTGAATTTCGTACGTACGTTAAAGCAAAATTTTACGTACAATTCTGTTCGTAAACCGATTTGTTCGTGAACGGGGTTGTTCGTATATCGAGGCGCTACTGTAGTAGGTTCTCAGTCTAATGAGAATGGAAACATTGCCAGAATGTATTGTCTGAACGTGTGATAAAAACTGATTGAAAAGTAGTGTCCAAAGAGAATTGGGTAAGTGAAGGAGAAAAACATGGTGACAGGGTTATGGGGGGAGAAGCAGCACTGGATAGTTCAATGGGCTGAAGGGCCTTTCTCTGTTTTATATTATTCCGTAATTTCTTTTACATCTTTCTACATCAACGAGAAAGGCTAATGAATCTACTTTATTTACAGATCAGCAAACCAAACATTAGGTTCGGGTGTACTTTAGAATTCTATTTAGAAAATGTCTTTTTATTTAAAATGAACATGGAATGCTTGCAATGTCCAATAGCTCCCTCAGAAAAAGTGGACTGAATTGCTCATAAGTAATGTCTGTCTCAACGTAAGGAAATTCCAGTTGGTCAGCTATTCCAAATGCAAATTCCCTGTCAAGTTGAATGCATTTTATGTTGGAGTTCACAGGGACCAACTCCCCAGTATGGGAGAGAGTGGTGTGTGGAGAGGTTGCTATTCAGAAACTGTGACAATTTTTTCCGTCTGTTCCCGATAGACCAACTGTTAGATTTCATTGTAACTGCACATGACTTCAATTAAATTTCAATATAAGCCAGTTCGGACTCAGTGTGACCAAGTGAGTTGTGTGGCTTCAATTAGGTTACAATGTGACTCTTTTGTGGTTCCAGTGAGATTTCAGCGTTTATACCTTTTCTTGGTCTGATTTTGGAGGTGCCGGTGTTGGACTGGAGTGTACAAAGTTAAAAATCACACACCACCACATTATTGTCCAACAGGTTTATTTGGAAGCACTAGCTTTCAGAGCGCTGTTTTTTTAAGAGGACAACCGCCTGATGAAGGAGCAGTGCTCCGAAAGCTCGAGCTTCCAATTAAACCTGTCGGACTATAACCTGGTTTGTGTGATTTTTAACTTTTCTTGGCCTGGTGTAGTTCTCCTCTTTTGTCCTGTGCCTTTTGTCTTTATAATGAGCCAATATGATTCCTTCTTTATTTACTGTTCATTTGTATCTACATAATCATTTCTAACCCTTGCAGCAGCAGCATGGAGCCATGGAGGGAACAAAAATGAACTTGGTCTTAACTTTGTCTCAATTATTTCTTTTTATCACTTCTGTATTTAAAATGGCTCTGGATTACAATGTTATGTATACGTTTCACAGTATTTTCATAAACACAAGTGACAATAAATTATTATACTATGTACTATTTTATTCAGGGCTCTCAACATTTTGAGAGATATTTGAAGTGAGATTTTGAGAAGACTGCAACATTTCACAAACCTATGTTTATTTGGAGATACATTAAAAGACCTTTTTAAAATCAAAGAAAATATGTTTTACCTTGTGACGTGGTTTCCCTAATTTTGATTTGATTTCCTCGACCCTTCCCCTTTTAAGTTACTATTGACTAACTCTTACTTATGTGTATTAGGATTTCACTGCATTCTTCACCAGTGTGATTTGTTTCATTTCTGTCAGTGATTTTCATTTATCTTTTAACAATGTTGTTCCTACAGTTGATTTTGTGACAGCAAATACACCCACTGCTATCTGACTCCTTATCCATTGACAGTTTCATGGTTCAAGATATATTGGTTTAACTTCTTTTCCATGAATCAGCTTTATACTTGGGGCCAGTTACCATGGTGGGATGCAGCTATGTCACACCTGAATTACTAGCCTGATAGACCAGATCGTCTTCTCCTGCCCATTATTGTGGACAATCATGTACAAATGACATTTGTGAACATACTGTTTCCAGTCACCCCAATCTACCTGTTTTCCAACAGAGAATCAGAGTCATAGAGATGTACAGCACGGAAACAGACCTTTCGGTCCAAACTGTCCATGCCAACCAGATATCCCAACCCAATCTAGTCCCACCTACCAGCACCTGGCCCATATCCCTCCAAAACCTTCCTATTCATATATCCATCCAAATGCCTCTTAAATGTTGTAATTGTACCAGCCTCCACCACACACTCTGGCAGCTCATTCCATACACGCACCACCCTCTGCATGAAAAAGTTGCCCTTCATGATTTTATAAACCTCTATAAGGTCACCCCTCAGTCTCCGACGCTCCAGGGAAAACAGCCCCAGCCTGTTCAGCCTCTCCCTATAGCTCAAATCCTCCAACCCTGGCAACATCCTTATAATCTTTTTGAACTCTTTCAAGTTTCACAATATCCTTCTGATAGGAAGGGGACCAGAATTGCATGCAATATTCCAACAGTGGCCTAACCAATGTCGTGTACAGCTATAGAGAGAACTAAATTTTATTATATGCATCTTTCCCATATATCCCTCAATGTTCATTCATTTGAAGAGAAAATTGCACACTTGTATATAAAAGCATAGAATGTAAAATGATTCCCAGTACAGAAGCTGGCCATTTGGCCCAATGTATCCATGCTTGATAAAAAAGTGCTCTGTCCAATCAAATCCTGCCTTCCAGTTACTGCTCTGTAACCTTGTGGTTTCAGCACCTCAGATATGTGTCAGGTGTTCTTTTTGGTTTCTGTCTCTACATCATTCCAGGCCGAGAGCTCCAGATCCTCCCCACCTTCTGGGTGAAAAGGTTGCTCGATCACCCTCTACACTATCCATTGCTGTCTTCTTATTGATGCCTTCAGGTTACTGACCTCTCAGCAGCAGCAATTTATATTTATCCAGCACTACAGTACGAAAAAAAATATTCAATTCTAAAGTGAAATGTGGCACTGAGCTATGTAGGTCGGATGGTCAAAACTTCAGAGGTAGGTTTGAACAAGAGTCTTAAAGGAAGGAGTTGGATAGAAAGGCGGATAGGTGTAAGGAGGGAATGTCAGCGATTAGATGCAGCCAACTGACAGCATGGGCATCAATGTTCAATGGACCAGAATAGATGAGCATAAGGCTGTGAGACTGAGAGGGAACAGAGGTAGGTAGAGAAGGCCCTCGAGGCATTCTCAGCTAACAGAAATAGATTCTTCTTATCCACTCTAAGTACAGTCTTCATGATTACAGATCAATTCAATCTCCCCTCGGTTCCCACGATAACAAAACAGACCCAATCTGCCTAATCATTTCTCAGAACCACACTTCTCCATTATTGGCTGTAACCATTCGATTACGATTACTCCTTTCATGTAATGCACTGACCAGACCTGGAAGCGCTATGTCAGGTGTGACTAATGTTTTAGTTCTGGCATTCTGTTCCAGTGCTGTCAATTGTAACTCAGTTGGCAGCACATTTGCCTCTGCTCATAGGCATGTTCACAGAAATCAAGGTGGATACAATCGGTGCAGGATAGGGAGCTAAAGGTCTTTCAGATGTTAGACCAATGCAACAACTACCTGCTTAATGATCCCATGACCCTATTTCAAAAGTAAACCATGGCTGTTATCCTGGTGTCCTGGCAATAATTATCCCACATTCAACATCATTCAAAAAGTACTTTGTTATCTGCTCATTATTATATTGCCGTTACTGGGAGTGGTGTATAAACTACTGCTGTTTCTTACATTACAACAATGACTACACTTGGAAAAAATACGTTGTTGTTGGCTGTAAAGTACTTTGAGGTGTCTGCTGACTACCGACTTTATAACTTGCTCTTTTAAATATAAGCATAGCTTCATTATAATTAAATGGGTTTCCTTTCTCTTTGTAATGAGAAACCTCACTCCTGGATTTACTGCTACTTGTCAACTTTAACCAGGAAATTTACCTGACAACACCTTGAGCTGATTTTCACAAGATAATTTCTACACAATCTGTTCACATAGATGTTGTTGCACACCTCTGGAGCAGAGGAGGTGTCTTGAACCCAGCCATCCTGGCCCAGAGATGGAGATACTACCCCAGCTGAGTTTCACTACGCTATTGAAAAATGACCAGATGTGTAATTTAATTGTACACCTGATATTATATAGTGGTGTACAATATCAGGTGTACAATTAAATTACACATCTGTAAAATGTTTTGTTTTTTTAAAGCAGACTTTGAATTTATTATATCCAAATTGCACTCAAAGCCTTATGAAAGAATATGCTGTAAAATTCTTGTGTTTGGATTAGCTGTATTTCTCTTGCTTGAGTTTAATGATTACATAGTTCGAGCGAATCATTAATTTGGTTCATTGATTGGAAGTGAGCTTCAGTTAAATGTTACTTCAAGCTGATAAAGTTTGGATAAAATTTGCAATATAGATGCAGGTATTTGGTGAGTGTAATTCATGTTCTTGTACTTGCTTCTCGTCCGTAGTGAGCACAGCTTACTAAACAAATAGTGAGCACAGCTTACCAAACAAATAGTGAGCACAGCTTACCAAACGAATAGTGAGCACAGCTTACCAAACGAATAGTGAGCACAGCTTACCAAACGAATAGTGAGCACAGCTTACCAAACGAATAGGAGAAGTTTACAATTACCAAATCATTCAGTCCGAGGCCCAAACCACAACACAATAATTATTAAGTAACGACATAAACTTACAATATTTCATTTATATCAGAGAGGTAAAGAGAGAAAGTCTAGTCTCAGGAATCATACTTTAAATTATGTAATGGGGTGATGGAATTCAAACTGGAGGATGTATTTGCTAGAGCACTACCTGCAGTATACAAACCTAATTCTGATGAACAGAATGCCATCCCTAGTGTTATAACAGGAATCAGGGCTATCAGTATAATGTGGGAACCTACAGGTAGTTCATTTTACCCTCCAGACCTGAAGGTACTATGTTAATTAACAGAGGGGTTCACCTCCGTGTCGTAACAACTAACTGACGTTGATATACAGTGGCTATATTAGAGTGGTGCTGGAAAAACACAGCAGATCAGGCAGCATTATTGATACACAGTGGTATTGATGGTACGGCCCATGTGGACATTCTGCAGCTTTGAGCAGAGGAAGGCTTGCTGACTGCAATAGGTCTCTCATCCGAACCTGGTTCTGGTCTCACTCAATGGTGGTCCACATTCACTTCCTCAAAAGGATCAGAGGATGCAGTGGAGAAGTTAAAATTCATCTACACCTCCTTCTTGATTATTCCAAAACAAACCATCTTGTAAAAATCAAATATCGATATGCAAATCGGGTATCCAGGCTAACCTTTTCAATGTAATGGCATTGTTGCCCTGTAGGCCACCTGCCAGCTTCCTCAAAGGGCAGTGTCTAATGAAACAGACAGAGAGACACAGACACACACAGACAGACAGAGACAGGCGCGCACACACAATGCGCACAGACACAGACACACACACAGACACACATGCACGCACACACAGATACACATGCATGGGCATATGCGCACACACAATGCACACATGCACACACACAGACACCCATACATATACACACCCCCCCACATGGACAGACACACACAAGCGCACCCACCACCCACCACTCACCCACACAGACAGGAAATAGAAGTAGGAGCCGGCCTTTCAGCCCCTCGAGCTTGTTTAGCCATTTGATAAGATCATGACTGATCTGATTGTGTCTTCAACTTTCCTGTCTCCCTTCTTTGATTCTCTTGTTAGATAAAAATCTATTTCACTTAGCCTTAAAAATATACACAATTATATTGCCTCCAATGTCATCTTGAAAAGCTACAGACTCATTACCCTCTGAGAGAAATAAAGGTTTCCTCATCTCTGTCTTAAGTGAGTGTCTCTTTATGTTACACTGTGTCCCCTATTTCTAGTCTACCAAAAGGGGAAACATATTTTCAGCATCTATACTGAGGTGTCCTCAGGATCTTATATGTTTCAATAACATCCCTTCACATTCTTTTTAACTCTAATTGAGACAGACATTAGCTGAGGAGAAAGTGAGGTCTGCAGATGCTGGAGATCAGAGCTGAAAATGTGTTGCTGGAAAAGCGCAGGTCAGGCAGCATCCAGGGAACAGGAGAATCGACGTTTCGGGCATAAGCCTGAGGAAGGGCTTATGCCCGAAACGTCGATTCTCCTGTTCCCTGGATGCTGCCTGACCTGCTGCGCTTTTCCAGCAACACATTTTCAGCACAGACATTAGCTGTCCAACTTTTCCTCAATAGACCAACCCTTCCTCCAAGAAGGAGAAAAAAAACACTGATCTCTCAAATGCTTCTAATGCAATTATGTCCTTTCTTATACAAGGAGATATATACACTGTACAGAATACTCCACATCTGGTCTCACCCATGCCCCGTACAACTATAGCTATAAATGTCTCTGTTTTTATGTTTCCTTCACCTGACAATAAACACCAATGTTCAATTTGCCTTCTTAATCAATTTCTTTACCTGTGTATTAACTTTGTGAATCATGCACCAGGTCACCCATCAGACCACAAGATATAAGGGCAGAAAGAGGCCATTCAGCCCACAGTGTCTGCTCCATCATAGACAGGCAGGAGGCTAGAAGAACACAGAAAGCCGGGCAGCATCAGGAGGTGGAGGAGTCAACGTTTTGGGTGTAACTCTTCTTCAGGGCTGGGGGTGGGTGTGGGGGCAGGATAGTGAAGTGGGGATAGGTGTGGAGAGGTAGAGGGTACAACCTGGTTGGTATAATGACCTCTATAGCTATAACATTTAAAAGGCATTTGGATAAATACATGAATATGAAAGGTTTGAAGGATATGGGTCAAACACAGCAAGTGAAAACAATTTAGTTTGGGAAAATGGTTGAACATGAATTAGTTGGACTGAAGGGCCTGTTTCCATGCCATATGACACAATTACCAAAAGTACCATCTTCAGGAGGATAATACCGAATAGAGATCGTGCTATATCCATCAGTACCATTTGGGGAAGAGCAAAGAGTTCTCACAATCTCCTTAACAGCATTAATCAAACAAACATTACAACTATTATTATTGACAGTGGGAGCGAGCTGCATAAAAATCTGACTGCTGCATTTTTCTACATAACAACAGTTATTACCTCTCAAATAATCCATTAAACATGACGTGCTTTGAAGTCTAGCCATCAAGACACCAGGGTATATGCCAGTATGGCCCATTAAGTCAAAACCTTGGATATCTCTTTAAAATAAATTTTTCAATCAGAGGAAACATTACTAAAATCAGACACCACAAATTTCATTCCAAAGCTAACATCCTGAAAGTTTTTCAGGTAACTCCATATTAGAAATAAACATCATACATAACTTTCCCATTACCGATCACCGCAAAAAGCTGCAAAAATCTAAAGTACTGTCTGTTGAACCGATTGAGGATGACTAATAACTTGGCTCAGGTGATTTTTAAGGATGGTTTTAAATATGAGATTGGAAGATGTGGAGAGAGTTAGGAACGTTCAGGCCTTGTAATTAGAAGCACAATATAGTGAGGAGTTTCTGGTGTATAAGACGGCAGTGTGCTTGAGTTAGAAACTTGGAGATGGAGGAAGGATTATTGAATTGGTGAACATAAAAGAGATATGGAGAGGTGGGATTATGTAAAGACTTCAATAAAAGAATGAAAATTTTAATTGATGGAAATTTAGGGATGGAACCCAATATAGGTCAATAAGGATGGAGGCGGATTCCTATCTTCCTGGTGTTGGAAATTGAATAAAGATTGGTGCACTTTGTGTCTTTCACTGTGTCTCACACCTGCACACACACACCATGGGTGCTGGGGAAAAAAAAAAGTACTACCGCAGTTAGGTGGTAGTGTGGGGGTAAAAAAAAACAAAAAAAACCAAAAGTTAAGGGCAAAAAAAAAGAATGGAGGCGGAGAGTATTGGTGCATGACTGATGTAAGCAATGGAAGAAATTATTTCATTCATGTGATTCTAAGTCACATGAAGTAGAAAGATGCCATATTTGTCAGTTGAGGAACTATTTCTGGCTCTTGGGTTAGGGATGATATATTCCAGATTCCCTGCTTCTGATTGATAGAGAAACTTCTGTTGAAAGACCAGATGTTCATGCAGGTAGTGAAGATGATGATAGGATTGACTTTAATGCTGCTTATCTTTGAATACCTGGATTGATACAAACAACTGGAGGGCATAAGTTTAGGGTGAGAGGGGCAAGATATAAAAGGGTCCTAAAGGACAACTTTTCCCATTGAGGGTGGAGCATGTATGAAATGAGCTGCCAGAGGAAGTGGTGGAGGCTGGTACAATTACAGCATTTAACTGGCATCTGGATGGGGACATGAATAGGAAGGGTTTAGGGGGATACAGGCCAAGTGCTGGCAAACAAGACTAGATTAGGTTAGGATATCTGGTCAGCATGGATGAGTTGGGCTGTAGGGTCTGTTTCTGTCCTGCATATCTCTATGAATTCCTCACTTTGCTCTGTCCTCGTTACAATGTGTGTGACATCACCTTAATGTTCAATTTTTAAATAGAAAATGGCTAATCTGTGTCCTGACTTTTTCCTCTTTTATTTTAAACAAAGTGGATGGAAAATTGATTTCCAATATATAATGACTTACAGTTTGACCTGCTCCTGTCTCTTCTGGTCTTCCTTGGTACTGAGATCCTTATCAGGGTAATTACACCTCACTTAAAAATTGCTGAGTGTCTGCTTGCTACAATGAGGTAACACCAAAAGAGTTGAGTCTGTGTGTGTGTAAACTTGTTCAAACAGCTTGCTTCGTACTGTTAGCTGCAGGCTTTAGATGAGGCTGTGCTTTCTTTCTTGGCCTTGTTATGGCATGTGGTGGCAATCCTTCCTGATTCAGGCTAATCCCTTAATTATTAAAGGCTGCATTCTTTTGTTAATGAGCACCAATTGTACCAGTGGGAGAGAGAGGGTTAATAATTGTCACCTGCTGCCTGACTTTGAGTGAGTAGAGAAGGCTGGTTATTGATGGAGTGATAAGAAGTCAGGCCTTTATAATCTTTAGTTGATCTGTGACAACAAAAGCTTCTTTGGTGTGAGCTATTTTATATTTAAACCAGCCTTTGTTCACTGAGCTTTTAGGAGAAGCAATTCCTCTCTTACTTTGTTTTATATATGAACACTTGAACTTGTGGCTAATCAGTTTTTTAAGTAGATATGTCTTTACTATTCCATATTGATTCTGTTCCTATGATTGAAATTAAGATGTCGAGTACCTGTAGCAGTTAAAATCCAAGTCAGTTTGTAAAGCACCCTTTACAATGCTTTCAAATAAAAATTGATTTCCTGTAGCATTATTTTTATGTTAGAAAAAAATGGTTTAAATTATACAATCACAATATAGGAAGGAAGAGGCCATTCGGTCTACCATGCTTTTACCAGCTCCTTGATATATTCCCACTTGGTGTTTGTACTGCAGCTTGGAAAACTTTTTTTACGTGATTTGGAGATGCCGGTGTTGGACTAGGGTGTACAAAGTTAAAAATCACACAACACCAGGTTATAGTCCAACAGGTTTAATTGGAAACACACTAGCTTTCGGAGCGACGCTCCTTCATCAGGTGATAGTGGAGGGCTCGATCCTAACAGCTGTGTTACGATCGAGCCCTCCACAATCACCTGATGAAGGAGGGTCGCTCCGAAAGCTAGTGTGTTTCCAATTAAACCTGTTGGACTATAATCTGGTGTTGTGTGATTTATATCTTTTTTTTTCATGTAGTTAAGGGCCACAGTTTCAAGACTGTCAGCGAGGGAGCAAGATGGGGAGAAACTTCTTTACTCAGAACGTTGTTAGCATTTGGAACATGCTGCCTGGAAGTGTCATAGAGATGTGCAGCCCGGAACAGGCCCTTCGGTCCAACCCATCCAGGCCGACCAGATATCCCAACCCAATCTAGTCCCACCTGCCAGCACCCGGCCATATTCCTCCAAACCCTTCCTATTTATATACCCATCCAGATGTTGCAATTGTAAGAATTCTAAAGCAAGTTTCAGTAGAGAGCTGATATAGATTTGAGAGTGATGAATTTAGAGGATGTCAGAGATAGGGCTGGAGACTGGGATTAGCTGAATAGTTCTTTCAGGAGGTTGCATATTACCTTGCGTGAAATTACATGAACTTCTCCAATTTGTATAAAGGAAATAAAAATAGAAGAAAAAAGCTTGCATTAAAATGCACCTTTTGTGACCAGAGGATATCCCAAAATATTTCACACCACATTTAATAATTTGAGTTGTCATCATTCTTGCAATGTAGAAACATGAAAATCACGTTGCACACAGCAAGTTCCCAGCTGGTGTACAAATCACTTGTCTGGTGAAGTTGACTGAGTGATAAGTATTAACCAAGTATTGTATTTTAAAATAGTGCTAAGGGATATTTTATGCCTGCTTTTGAGTGCAGATGGAGTCTTGTTTTAACACCTCATCCAAACAATGGCAGCACTGTCAGTGAAGATTTTTTTCAGTTCCCGTACCAATGTCAACTGTGATTGTGCTCAGGGCCCAGAATGGGTCTTGAACTGTTAACCTTTGACTCTGAAGTAAAAACATCACTACCTGAGGAACAGCCATCTACTTCCTCAAAACTGATTTGTCATTTAAGAAACATTTAGAAAGGTATATAGATGGGATATGGACCAAACACAGGCAAATAGGACTAGTTTAATTGTGAAAACTGGCTGGCATGGACAGGTTGGGCTGAAGGGCCATGCTATAGATTCTATGACTGGGATAAAGATGGACTGATTCTGGATCAGTGGTGCTGGAAGAGCACAGCAATTCAGGCAGCATCCGAGGACAGGCAAAATCGACGTTTCGGGCAAAAGCCCTTCATCAGGAATAAAGGCAGAGAGCCTGAAGCATGGAGAGATAAGCTAGAGGAGGGTGGGGGTGGGGAGAGAGTGGCATAGAGTACAATAGGTCAGTGGGGAAGGAGATGAAGGTGATAGGTCAGGGAGGAGAGGGTGGAGTGGATAGGTGGAAAAGGAGCTGGGCAGGTCGGACAGGTCAGGGGATCGAGTTTCTGGAGGTTAGAAGCTAGGATGAGGTGGGGGAGGGGGAAATGAGGAAACTGTTGAAATCCACATTGATGCCCTGGGGTTGAAGTGTTCCGAGGCGGAAGATGAGGCGTTCTTCCTCCAGGCGTCTGGTGGTGAGGGAGCGGCGGTGGAGGAGGCCCAGCACCTCCATATCCTCGGCAGAGTGGGAAGGGGAGTTGAAATGTTGGGCCACAGGGCGGTGGGGTTGATTGGTGCGGGTGTCTCAGAGATGTTCCCTAAAGCGCTCTGCTAGGAGGCGCCCAGTCTCCCCAATGTAGAGGAGACCGCATCGGGAGCAACGGATACAATAGATGATATTAGTGGATGTGCAGGTAAAACTTTGATGGATGTGGAAAACTCCTTTGGGGCCTTGGATGGAGGTGAGGGAGGAGGTGTGGGCGCAGGTTTTACAGTTCCTGCGGTGGCAGGGGAAAGTGCCAGGATGGGAGGGTGGGTCGTAGGGGGGCGTGGACCTGACCAGGTAGTCACGGAGGGAACGGTCTTTGCGGAAGGCGGAGAGGGGTGGGGAGGGAAATATATCCCTGGTGGTGGAGTCTGTTTGGAGGTGGCGGAAATGTCGGCGGATGATTTGGTTTATGCGAAGGTTGGTAGGGTGGAAGGTGAGCACCAGGGGCATTCTGTCCTTGTTGCGGTTGGAGGGGTTGGGTCTGAGGGCGGAGGTGCGGGATGTGGATGAGATGCGTTGGAGGGCATCTTTAACCACGTGGGAAGGGAAATTGCGGTCTCTAAAGAAGGAGGCCATCTGGTGTGTTCTATGGTGGAACCGCTCCTCTTGGGAGCAGATACGGCGGAGGCGGAGGAATTGGGAATACGGGATGGCATTTTTGCAAGAGGTAGGGTGGGAAGAGGTGTAATCCAGGTAGCTGTGGGAGTCGGTGGGTTTGTAAAAAATGTCAGTGTCAAGTCGGTCGTCACTGATGGAGATGGAGAGGTCCAGGAAGGGGAGGGAGGTGTCAGAGATGGTCCAGGTAAATTTAAGGTCAGGGTGGAATGTGTTGGTGAAGTTGATGAATTGCTTAACCTCCTCGCGGGAGCACGAGGTGGCGCCAATGCAGTCATCAATGTAGCGGAGGAAGAGGTGGGGAGTGGTGCCGGTGTAATTACGGAAGATCAACTGCTCTACGTAGCCAACAAAGAGGCAGGCATAGCTGGGGCCCATACGTGTGCCCATGGCTACCCCTTTGGTCTGGAGGAAGTGGGAGGATTCAAAGGAGAAATTGTTAAGGGTGAGGACCAGTTCGGCCAAACGAATGAGAGTGTCGGTGGAGGGGTACTGTTGGGAACGTCTGGAGAGGAAAAAACGGAGGGCTTGGAGGCCCTGGTCATGGCGGATGGAGGTGTAGAGGGATTAGATATCCATGGTGAAGATGAGGTGTTGGGGGCTGGGGAAACGGAAGTCTTGGAGGAGGTGGAGGGCGTGGATGGTGTCTCGAACGTATGTGGGGAGTTCCTGGACTAGGGGGATAGGACAGTGTCGAGGTAGGTAGAGATGAGTTCAGTGGGGCAGGAGCATGCTGAGACAATGGGTCGGCCAGGGTGGTCAGGCTTGTGGATCTTGGGAAGGAGGTAGAACCGGGCAGTGCGGGGTTCCCGGACTTTGAGGTTGGAAGCTGTGGGTGGGAGATCTCCTGAGGTGATGAGGTTCTGTATGGTCTGGGAGATGATGGTTTGGTGATGGGGGGTGGGGTCATGGTCAAGGGGGAGGTAGGAAGAGGTGTCCTCGAGTTGTCGTTTGGCTTCAGCGATGTAGAGGTCAGTGCGCCAGACTACCACTGCGCCCCCTTTATCTGCTGGCTTGATGGTGAGGTCGGGATTGGAGCAGAGGGATTGGAGGGCTGCGCGTTGTGAGGGTGAGAGGTTGGAGTGGGGGAGGGGGGTAGACAGGTTGAGGCGGTTAATGTCCCGGCGGCAGTTGGAAATGAAGAGGTCGAGGGCAGGTAATAGGCCAGCGCGGGGTGTCCAGGTGGATGCAGTGTGTTGGAGGTGGGCGAAGGGGTCCTTGGAAGGTGGGCGGGAATCCTGATTGTGAAAGTAAGCTCGGAGGCGGAGGCGACGGAAGAAGTGTTCGATGTCACGGCGTGTTTTAAATTCATTGATGCGTGGACGGACAGGGACGAAGGTGAGTCCTTTGCTGAGGACTGATCGTTCGTCCTCAGTGAGGGGGAGGTCTGGAGGGATGGTGAAAACTCGGCAGGGCTGGGAGCTGGGAGCTGGTGTGGGTGTAGAGCTGGGAGTGGGGTCGGAGCCAGTACCTGGAGTGGGTGTGATGGTGGGCGGAATGGGGGTAGAGTCATGAGCAGGGGTAGTGTTCCCCTCGGGGTTCTGGGGAGTGGGGATAGTGACAGTGGGGTCTGTTGTATCCGTTGCTCCCGATGCGGTCTCCTCTACATTGGGGAGACTGGGCGCCTCCTAGCAGAGTGCTTTAGGGAACATCTCTGAGACACCCGCACCAATCAACCAAATCGCCCAGTGGCTCAACATTTCAACTCCCCCTCCCACTCTGCCGAGGATATGGAGGTGCTGGGCCTCCTCCACCGCCGCTCCCTCACCACCAGACGCCTGGAGGAAGAACGCCTCATCTTCCACCTCGGAACACTTCAACCCCAGGGCATCAATGTGGATTTCAACAGCTTCCTCATTTCCCCTTCCCCCACCTCATCCTAGTTTCTAACCTCCAGCAACTCGATCCCCTGACCTGTCCGGACTTGTCCGACCTACCCAGCTCCTTTTCCACCTATCCACTCCACCCTCTCCTCCCTGACCTATCACCTTCATCTCCTTCCCCACTGACCTATTGTACTCTATGCCACTCTCTCCCCACCCCCACCCTCCTCTAGCTTATCTCTCCACGCTTCAGGCTCTCTGCCTTTATTCCTGATGAAGGGCTTTTGCCCGAAACGTCGATTTTGCCTGTCCTCGGATGCTGCCTGAACTGCTGTGCTCTTCCAGCACCACTGATCCAGAATCTGGTTTCCAGCATCTGCAGTCATTGTTTTTACCTTAAAGATGGACTGAGCCATTTTGAATAGTTCTGTGCAAATATTTTCTGAATATGCTGAGGTCAATAGCAAACATTTAGGGTCAAATTGGGTATTTTTCACCAAGTTAGCAATCCTCATAAATCTGAAAGATCCTGAGGTCAACTCAAGATTAATTTTTAAAAAATAGAATCCCTACAAATATGGAAACAGGCCATTTGGCCCAAGTCCACACTAAACTTCTGATGAGCATTCCACCCAGACCCATGCCCCATGACCCTAGCACACCTAACCTACACATCCTGGACACTATTGGTAATTTAGCATGGCCAAACCATCTAACTTGTGCATCTTTGGACTGTGTGAGGAAAAGAAGAGCACCCAACAGAAACCCAAACAGACACAGAAAGGACATGTAAACTCCACACAGACACTTGCCCGAGGCTGGAATCAAATCCAGCTCCCTGAGTGCTGTGAGGTAGCAGTGCTGACCACTGACCCACCAAGCCGTGCTATTGAGGTTTGTTGAGAAAAGCTAAGAATTTTGATTTCTGTGACTTTCTCTTTGCATAAAATATCAATTAATTAATCTTGTACATAAATTACTACTCTACGCATTTACATTTCAGGTATGAATGACAAAAAACTGTATGTTGCTGGTGATAAATCAGATGAAATGCTCTTTATAATAGGAGGAGTGTTATACCATGTTAGCATAAGGCATTATTCTGCTGCCAACATGTAACTGCATTCCTTAAAGATCACAATATCTGACTGTTGTTCAGAAAGCAGTCCTTCAGATAGCAAGTAATAATCTAGAATATATTTTGACCCAATTGTTACGGATATGTTCTGACTTGCATCAGTAGTGTTTTTTTCTATATTTGGGGACAATACTCTGTGCACTCCAAATGGCTTGGCTTTTTTGTTTGAAAATAAACTGTAAACAAGTTTGACAGCTGAAAACAATGCCTTTTTCAACGTAAAATGTGATATTGGTGGCTGAGGAGCATGCAGTCTGACATGGCCACAATCTCTCACAACACAGTGACACCTCATGTGGCGAAGAAAGTAAGAAGAAATTATAACCACCTTGGAAATTCGAACATACATTTCCCTGAACAGGAAAAGCCGTTCAGGTAACTGGTTTGAGAAACCATCAAGTATATCTCTGCAGGGGGAAAGAAAATGGAAAAATATGGTAATGAGTCAGGTAGGTGGGGTTATGATCAATCAGAAAGTATAGACTGCTGTGGTGTATTCATTTCCTGTTCTCAAAAGATCTATGTTCTAATGCCATGATTCTTATAATTAACCTCCTCTACCAGAATTTCAAAGTCAGGATATTTGTAAAAGTGCAATCAGATTACTGATTAGATAATGTGCCTAAGGCCTGTTTGAGAATGTTTTACCGTTCTGATTGGAACCATTAATATATCACCAGAGCAACAATAGTCTTTGGAGATTATTATGCTAAAGAGTTGATGCTATATTCACGGAATGTCCCTGGTTGTAAAGCAGGTCCTGTTGGTCAGACTGACTTCAGTCTCCTTTGTCTCCTTTGTCTCCTTGTACTCACACTTCAAACCACTTTGCAAATGAAAGTCCAATTGCGGTTACATGGCTCAGGAATGAGCAGGCCCTTAGGAAAATACAATCGAATAGTTTATCAGGAATGCATAGGCCAGGATGCAATCTGACTCACTAATGTTCTTTAATGAAGGATACTGCCATCCTTACTGGGTCTGGCCAGCATGTGACTCCAGGCTCCAGACAGGAATGTGATTGACTCTGAACTGCCCTCTGGCATATAGGGATGGACAATAAATACAGACCCAGCCAGTGATGCCTATGACCCATGAGCAAATTTTTAGACATCATGTTTTTCAGGTACTCTCCAAATCAAAAAATCTCAAAAGAAATTCAGTTCTTGTCACAAAAATGGAAAAGTAATGGTAAGTGCCTTTCACAGTGTACTTCTGAATATCATTGAGAGAAAGTGAGGTCTGCAGATGCTGGAGATCAGAGCTGGAAATGTGTTGCTGGAAAAGCGCAGCAGGTCAGGCAGCATCCAAGGAACAAGAGAATCGACGTTTCGGGCATAAGCCCTTCTTTCATTCCTGAAGAAGGGCTTATGCCCAAAACGTCGATTCTCCTGTCCTTGGATGCTGCCTGACCTGCTGCGCTTTTCCAGCAACACATTTTCAGCTACTTCTGAATATCAGCTGGGTTCAGGGTTATAATCTCGAGTCAGGTTTTGGATTGAATCCCCAGCCTAGGATTTGAGCATATCATCTAGATTGGCATTTCAGTGCAATGGGAGAGGGTTGCAGTTGCTATCATTGTGATTAACCTTTTTCAGTTTGAAGTTAAAGCTGAAGGGAAGAGGAGTAGGGAAATGGTGCAACCTCTTCTTCAACAGATATTCTTCAACCAACACCATAGAGAGTTAAGGCCTAATAACTCTCATTTGCTGGTTGCAGGAACTTGCTGTGTATAAAATGGTTTGCCTTTGTAACAACTGTGACAGCACCTCTCATATTAATTAATTGATGTGAAGCCCTCTGGGATGTCTGAAGCATGTGAAAGGTATGATATAAATGCAGAGACTTTCTTCCTCTTTGGCCTATTATCCAGGTGAGAAGAGAGTCAGGGATTGCGGAGTATAGCTAACAGTGCAACTGATGTAATAAAAATGTGGTCACACGGTGCCTCACAGCACCAGGGACCCAGGTTCGATCCCACCCTCATTCTCCCTGTTTCTGCGTGGGTTTCATCTGGGTGCTCTGGTTTCCTCCCGCAGTCCAAACATGTATAGGTTAGGTGAATTGGTCGTGGGAAATGTGGGGTTATGAGGGTGCGTCTGGGTGGGATGCTCTTTGTTGATGCAGAATCAATGGGTCGAATGGTCTCTTTCCGCACTGTAGGGATGCTATGATCTGTTCTGACTGACCTGGAGAATTCAAATTGTAGTAGTCCTCCAATGTAATTAAATATTTAAAGTTTATTAAAATCAAATAATCTAAGTGCCTATTATGAAATACAAATTAATGTTATGTTTAGATTAGATTAGATTAGATTACAGTGTAGAAACAGGCCCTTCGGCCCAACAAGTCCACACCGACCCGCCAAAGCGAAACCCACCCATACCCCTACATTTACCCCTTACCTAACACTATGGACAATTTAACATGACCAATTCACCTGACCCTGCACATCTTTTGGACTGTGGGAGGAAACCGGAGCACCCGGAGGAAACCCACGCAGACACGGGGAGAACGTGCAAACTCCACACAGTCAGTCGCCTGAGGCGGGAATTGAACCCGGGTCTCAGGCGCTGTGAGGCTGCAGTGCTAACCACTGTGCCACCGTGCCGCCCACAATGTTCTGAAACTGGATATAAAATGTCTGGAAAAGATAACTGGCCAAGGTTTACCTGACTTATTCTGTGGATTAGAACCACTCCCTTATCTCAAAAAGGAACAAAATAACTTTCCATGAGGCATGAGGCAATGCCCTTCCCTGAAATCAATCTGCAGGATACAATCTGATTTTGTGGTTCGTTCTAAGGCAAAGACACTGACTCAAACCATTAGACATTACAATCCACAAAATGATTTTGGAATTAACATAAGCGCCCACCTTATTTGGGAAAAGAATTGAACTTGTGGAAAGTGACATGCTGAGTTAACCATTCTTTTCTCCAATTTTAAAAATCACCTGGGATCTGTTTGGAATTGCAGCTACCCAAATCGTGAGTTTAACCAGCGTGTGAATGGAATTAAAACAAGCTGCAAAGTTCACAATCTGTTCCTGTGAAAGTTCACTTGAAAACTAACCTCCAAGAAATGTACCTATAAGAAACCTTACAGCCTGTTAACAATCTTTCACATGAAGAGACCATTTCTTCAGCATTAAAGTTTCAAAACATCTAAGAAACTGCTGGCCTTGACAGAGAAGGCCGGTTATCATAGCTCAGAGACTGAGATAATTAGAATCTGTAATTGAGTTTCACCATATCTAAGCCTAATCTTTGCATATGTGAGAACATGCGTGTAAATTCAGGGCATGTGCTAAAATAAATATGCTTTTTTAAAATTCACAATGGCTTGCTACTGGATTCTTTAATTGTGATGTATGCTGAAAGGGATGAGAAAAGGTAAATCACTTTTCAAAGACACCATCCTCCTCCATCTTCCATCTATGCAGGTCTGTATTAGCAAACTACCAGCCTCAACACATCATCATGCCTCATCAACCCTTACACAACTTCAGTCCTTCAGGAATCCGTTTTAAAGCTCAGCAACACTTAGGACTTGCTGCAGCCAGGGCACTTTGCATGCAGGTACACGTGTACATCTTATGTGTCCACATTGGATACATCTTATGGCCCTTAGCTTCATTTCAATATGCAGGTGAACGAAGGAAAATCAGGTTGGTAGTGGATCACAAGAAAATGAATTCATGAAATGTCAACAAGATTTTTTTTTGGAGCAGCTTGTGATGCAGCCCACTAGGAAATGGCAATTTTGGATTTGGTGATGTGTAATGAGGAAGATTTGATGAGGGAGCTTCAGCTAAAAGAACCCCGGAGGGACAGTGACCATAATATGAGCAAATTCACCCTTCACTTTGAGAGGGAGGAGCTGGAATCAGATGTAATGCTATTACAACTGAGTAAAGGTAACTACAAAGACATGAGTGAGGAGCTGGCCAGAGATGATTGGAACGGGAGCCCTAGCAAGGAAGGTGGTGGGGCAGTGATGGCAGGAGTTTCTGGGGGTAACTTGAGAGGCACAGCAGAAATTCATCCCAAGGAAAAGGAACATACTAAGGGGAGGATGAGGCAACTAATACTGACAAGGGAAAGTCAGGGACAGTATAAAGCAAAAGAAAAAACTTGCAATGTGGTGACAATTAGCTGAAAGCCAGAAGCTTGTGAGGCCTTTAAAAAACAACAAAGGATAACTAAGAAATGAAATAAGGGGGGAGAAGTAATATGAAAGAAGACCGCAAGGGTTTTTCTTTTAGATATATAAAAGGTATGAGAGAAGCACCAATGGACGATGGCCAAGTTGGAATGCTATAGAAGTAGTAATGGAGAACAAAGAGACGGCCGAGGAACCGAATAGGTATTTTGTATTAGTCTTCACAGTGGAGGACACCAGCAATGTACCTTAGCTTCAAGAGAGTCAGGGGCAGAGCTGACTGTATTGGCTATCGCTAAGAAGAAGGTGCTGGGGAAGCTGAATGTTCTGTCGGTGGATAAATCACTTGGACCACAGCCCAGAGTTCTAAAGGATGTAGCTGAGGAGATTGTAGAGGTATTGGTGGTGATTGTTCAGGAATCCTTGGAGACAGGGAGAGTCCAGAGGACTGGAATGTAGCTAATGTAACATGCCTGTTTAAGAAGGGAGATAGGCAAAAGACATGAGATAATAAGGCAGTTAGCCTGACCTCGATTGTTGCTAAGATTTTACAATCCTTATTATTAAGGATGATGTTGCAGAGTACTTGGAAGTGCATGGTAAAATAGGGCAGAGTCAGTACAGCTTCGTCAAGGGGAGATCATGCCTGACAAACCTATTAGAATTCTTTGAGGAGGTAATGACCAAGTTATATAAAGGAGAGTCAGTGGATACGATCTATTTGGATTTCCAGAAGGTCTTTGTAAAGGTGCTGCACGGAAGGCTGCTAAATAAGACAAGTCCATAGTGTTAGGTGTAAGGTATATGCATGGATAGACTGGCAGAAGGCAGAGATTGGGGATAAAGGTGTGTTTTGGAGTCACATATAGGCTGGACTGGGTATGGACATTAGTGAACCAGATGGGTTTTTGATGACAATGCCAATGGTTTCATTGTCATCATTAGATTCTTAATTCCAGATTTCTATTGAATTCAAATTCCACAAATTGCCAAGGTGAGAATCAAGCTCAGGTGTCCAGAATGTTACCTGGGTCTCTGGATTAATTGTCTATCAATACAACACTAGGCCAATACCCTCCCCAGTTCATAACAATGAGATGGAGGATGCGAAAAGTTTATGGCTGTAAGAGCTGCTCCCTTTTTGAGGTATTTTAGGTGCTGGAGGTGATTTCCTCAAATTCCAGAAGCAGCAATTGCTGTTTTATAAGCTGTTACATTGTTTTAAACTTTGGGGTAAAAGATCAAAACAATGGCACTTTGAAAAGGAGAAAGACAGACAAAAGGCAGTGACCACATGGTCAGTGAGGGAGAGAGAAAGAAACCTACATTGATAACTGACATAGCAGTGAATCTGCACAGTTACTGCCTTTACTGTTTGAGTTCCTGTATCCCTGGACATCAGAGTGCGTCTAGTCGAAATTAACAAACAGCAAAATCCACAGCTGACCTTGAAGGAACCGGTGTGGGAGAGCTCACAGCACAGGAATGGATAAATGCATAGCTTTTAAGTGTAACATTGCTGTAAGTCCACAACAGTGAGTATCGTGGGTTCCTTCTTGGTTATATGTTTTATTGAGATCTTTCTCTTGATTAAATTTGAAAAATATAAACCATAAGTACTAAGTTAGCCTGGAGCAGTTTTTTTAGAGTAAAAAGACAGTGCTATTTTCTGGGTCTATAGATTGTGAAAGAGGAAAGATGGCCTTTAGTAGTGATCCACTCTTTCTGTCGGATGTGGAAGTTTAGGGGACAGTTTCCATATTACTGATGATTATGTCTGCAGGAAGTGTCGTTGGTTGTGAATCCTATCAGATCGCATGGATCAGTTGGAGCAGCAGTTGGAGGCAATAAGGAATATACACGAGCACGGGGATGTGATGGATGGCAGTTATAGGAAGGGAGAAAAGCTGCAGATACAGTCAGGTAGATAGGTTAAACCCAGGAAAGATAGGAAGAGTGGGTAGGCAGTGCAGGAGTCTCCTGTAGCTATCCCATCTCAAACAGGTATGCTGTTTTGGAAAATGTAGGGGCTGATGGATTCTCAGGGAAATGTTGCACGCACAGCCAAGTCTCTGTTATCGAGGCTGGCTCTAATGCAATGAGGGGGTACATCAGGTTCCAAGCGATCGATTGTGTTAGGGGACTCTGTAGTCAGGGGCACAGCAGCAAAAATTTAGAACAGTGTGTCTCCTCCCTGGTGCCAAGATTAAGGATGTCTCAGAGAGGGTGCAGAATATTCTCAAAGGGGAGAGGGCCCAACAAGAGGTCATTGTCCACATTGGAATCAATGACATAGGAAGGGAAAAGGTTGAGACTCTGAAGGGAGATTACAGAGAGTTAGGCAGAAATTTAAAAAGGAGGTCCTCGAGAGCAGTGATATCTGGATTACTCCCAGTGCCACGAGCTAGTGAGGGCAGAAATAGGAGGATAGAGCAGCTGAATGCATGGCTGAGGAACTAGTGCAGGGGAGAAGAGTTCACATTTCTGGACAATTGGAATCTCTTCTGGGGAAGATGTGACCTGTATTAGTAGGATGGATTGCACCTGAATTGGAAGGAGACTAATATACTGGCAGGGAGGGAGATTTGCGAGAGCTGCTCAGGAGGATTTAAACTAGTAAGGTGGGAAGGTGGGACACAGGAAGACAGTGAGGAAAGCAATCAATCTGAGATTGGTACAGTGGAAAAAGAAGTGAGTCAAACAGTCAGGGCAGGCAGGGACAAGGTAGGACTAATAAATTAAACTGCATTTATTTCAATGCAAAGGGCCTAACAGGGAAGGGCAGATGAACTCAGGGCATGGTTAGGAACATGGGACTGGGATATCATAGCAATTACGGAAACATGGCTCAGGGATGGACAGGACTGGCAGCTTAATGTTCCAGGATACAAATGCTACAGGAAGGATAGAAAGGGAGGCAAGAGAGGAGGGGGATAGCATTACAGCTGTGCTGAGGGAGGATATTCCCGGAAATACGTCCAGGGAAGCTATTTGGGTGGAACTGAGAAATAAGAAAGGGATGATCACCTTATTGGGATTGTATTATAGACCCCATAATATCAAAGGGAAATTGAAAAACAATTTTGTAAGAAGATTTCAGTTATCTGTACGAATAATAGGGTGGTTATGATAGGGGATTTTAACTTTCTAAACATAGACTGGGACTATCACAGTATTAAGGATTTAGATGGAGAGGAATTTGTTGAGTGTGTACAAGACAATTTTCTGATTCAGTATGTGGATGTACCTACTAGAGAAGGTGCAAAACTTGACCTACTCTTGGGAAATAAGGCAGGGCAGGTGACTGAGGTGTCAGTGGGGGAGCACGTTGGGGCCAGCGACCATAATTCTATTAGATTTAAAATAGTGATGGAAAAGGATAGACCAGATCTAAAAGTTGAAGTTCTAAATTGGGGAAAGGCCAATTTTGACGATATTAGGCAAGAACTTTCGAAAGCTGATTGGATGCAGATGTTCGCAGGTAAAGGGACAGCTGGAAACTGGGAAGCCTTCAGAAATGAGGTAACAAGAATCCAGAGAAAGTATATTCCTGTCAGGGTGAAAGGGAAGGCTGGTAGGTATAGGGAATGCTGGATGACTAAAGAAATTGAGGGTTTGGTTAAGAAAAAGAAGGAAGCATATGTCAGGTATAGACATGATGAATCGAGTGAATCCTTAGAAGAGTATAAAGGCAGTCGGAGTATACACAAGAGGGAAATCAGGAGGGCAAAAAGGGGACATGAGATAGATTTAAAGAGAATCCAAAGGGATTTAAGGATAAAAAGGTAACTAGGGAGAGAATAGGGTCCCTCAAAGATCTGCAAGGCGGCCTTTGTGTGGAGCTGCAGGAGATAGGGGAGATACTAAACAAGTATTTTGCATCAGTATTTACTGTGGAAAAGGATATGGATGATATAGAATGTAGGGAAATAGATGATGACATCTTGCAAAATGTCCATATTACAGAGGAGGGAGCGCTGGATGTCTTGAAATGCATAAAAGTGGATAAATCCCCAGGACCTGATCAGGTGTACCAAGAACTCTGTGGGAAGCTAGAGAAGTGATTGCTGAGTCTCTTACTGAGATATTTGTGTCATCGATAGTCACAGGTGAGGTGCTGGAAGACTGGAGGTTGGCTAACGTGGTGCCACTGTTTAAGAAAGGCGGTAAAGACAAGCCAGGGAACTATAGACCGGTGAGCCTGACCTCGGTGGTGGGCAAGTTGTTGGAGGGAATCCTGAGGGACAGGACGTACATGTATTTGGAAAGGCAAGGACTGATTAGGGACAGTCAACATGGCTTTGTGTGTGGGAAATCATGTCTCACAAACTTGATTGAGTTTTTTGAAGAAGTAACAAAGAAGATTGATGAGGTCAGAGCATTAGATGTGATCTATATGGAGTTCAGTAAGGCGTTCAACAAGGTTCCCCATGGGAGACTGGTTAGCAAGGTTAGATCTCATGGAATACAGGGAGAACTAGCCATTTGGATACAGAACTGGCTCAAAGGTAGAAGACAGAGGGTGGTGGTGGAGGGTTGTTTTTCAGACTGGAGGCCTGTGACCAGTGGAGTGCCACAAGGATCGGTGCTGGGTCCACTACTTTTCGTCATTTATATAAATGATTTGGATGCGAGCATAAGAGGTATAGTTAGTAAGTTTGCAGATGACACCAAAATTGGAGGGGTAGTGGACAGCAAAGAGGGTTACCTCAGAGTACAATAGGATCTTGATAAAAATGGCCAATGGGCTGAAGAGTGGCAGATGGAGTTTAATTTAGATAAATGCGAGGTGCTGCATTTTGGAAAAGCAAATCAGGGCAGGACTTATACACTTCCTGGGGAGCATTGCTAAACAAAGAGACCTTGAAAGTAGAGTCACAGGTAGATGGGATAGTGAAGAAGGTGTTTGGTATGCTTTCCTTTATTGGACAGAGCATTGAGTACTGGAGTTGGGAGGTCATGTTGCGGTTGTACAGGACATTGGTTAGGCCACTGTTGGACTATTACGTGCAATTCTGGTCTCCTTCCTTTTGGAAGGATGCTGTGAAACTTGAAAGGGTTCAGAAAAGATTTACAAGGATGTTGCCAGGGTTGGAGGATTTGACTATAGGGAGAGGTTGAATAGGCTGGGGCTGTTTTCTCTGGAGTGTCGAAGGCTGAGGGGTGACCATGTAGAGGTTTATAAAATTATGAGGGGCTTGGATAGGATAAATAGACAATGTCTTTTCCCTGGGTTGGGGGAGTCCAGAACTAGAGGGCATAGGTTTAGGGTGAGAGGGGAAAGATATAAAAGAGACCTAAGGGGCAACGTTTTCATGCAGAGGGTGGTACATGTATGGAATGGGTTGCCAGAGGAAGTGGTGGAGGCTGGTACAATAACAGCATTTAAAAGGCATCTGGATGGGTATATGAATAGGTTGCATTTAGAGGGATATGGGCCGGGTGCTGGCAAATGGGACTAGATTAATTTAGGGTAGCTGATCGGCATGGACGAGTTTGGCCGAAGGGTCTGTTTCCATGCTGTACATTTCTATTCCTCTGTGATCCCAGGGATGAAGGACTTGTCCATATGAAGATTGTTTGAGGATTCTGGGTCTGTACTCAGTGGAGTTTGGAAGGATGAGGGTGGATTTGATTGAAGCTTACAGAATACTGAGAGGCCTGGATTGAGTGGGCAGGGAGAAGATGTTCCCACTACGGGAGGGATGAGGAGCCGAGGGCACAGCCTCTGAGTGATGGGGAAATGAGATAAGGAGGAATCACTTCAGCCAGAGGATGGTGAATCTGTGGAACCCATTGCTGCAATGGCCTGTGGAGACCACGGTATTGTGTATCTTTGAGGCAGAGATAGGTTCTTGATGAGTAAGGAGGGACTTAGTGAGAGGTGTGTGTAGTGGTAGAGTTAGAGTGGAAGGTGGGTCTGTGAATGTGAGGTTGCAGAGAGAAGATAGCACTTCCCCTGGTAGAGCACAGAGGATCATGAAGCTTCCTCCTGTCAGGTAGGGCGTTGTGGTTCACCCGGGACACTGTCCACCCATAGGCTGCTATCTCAGACCAAGATGAATACAGCACTGCTTGGCCTTCTACCCGATCCACCAGCAGTTCCAGGTTCCTGTCAAAGAACCAAGGAACCAATTCACCTTTTCAGCCATTTCATTGGGTATAATGGCACAGGTCCAATGTGTCAGAACAGTTCCCACCTTGCAGCTTCGAAAGTGATGTGCAGTTTCAGTTTAAATATAACAATGAATGGGGCGGACATTGCAAAGTCCCAGCAGCAGCAGCAGCAGCAAAAAGCCCTTCTGCCTCTTCAGCCACACGAGACTGTGTGCTGGGTGCCGTAGAGGTCGACTGCATCATTCATGAGGATGAAGAGTGAAGATCAGATGAGTGACGTTGCAATAAGCTACGGTGGTCCAGACAGAAAAATCACTGTCAAAATGGGAATGTTCAGTCTATAAATTCTGTTTGTGTTTGGATTTGGATATTTCCATTGGCATTGCAATCATTAAAAATTGTTGGGGTGTGAGATCAAGGTGAGATCCTCCACAGGGTGACTGTAAAAGCATCAGCCACTGAGCCGTCCACAACAGGAAGTTCCCAGGTTTAATGTCTGGTCTACACTGAGTTGTCTGTCGTCCAACAGGTTGCTGGTGTAAGGATACTACAGTTAGTTTGCTTTACATTGGGCAGTGAAAGCAATCAGTATTTGTTGTCATGCTGAAAATGAATTGAATTCCATGGAACACCCAGCGATGACACTGTTTTTTCCCTCCATTCAAACATCTCCGTAAACCTCAGAGATTTTTATTTTGTCTGTTGTCACTGTTTAGGGTTACACATCCCTAGTGATTATCATACAACACTGCTTTTTGCTAGGACATGACTGTATTTATAGTTGAGCACTGTAATCACTTCTCCCTCTTAACTGTCTGAGTTTGTGAAAGTTTTTTGACAGCTTAGCAATTTCCCAATAAATCATGTCTCTGAAATGATATTTTGTTGCATGCTGCTGATTTTTTTTGCCAGCTTTAATGGCTCACACGTGGTTCCAAATAATACCAAAAGCGTTGGTTGAACTCCCATTGCAGTTGAGGGAGGACCTGTCTCTCGTGTTGTCCCAGAGAAAAAAAAGTCAATGGCAGATAACCTCTGTCAAAAATGACCAAGGAAATCAGCTCAGGATGAAGCATCCTCAATCAATGAGCATTTAAATCCTCCCGAGCAGTTCTAGCGAATCTCCCAGTATATTAGACCCCTTTCCAATCCAGGTGCATTCATGCATTCATGGATTAGAGAGATTAATATCATCTATGATAGCTAGTGGTTTTGCATGATTCTGGATGGTGGTACATTTTCATGCTGTTTTTACATCCAACTCACAAACCTGCTCTCCTGGGCCCATCCCAACCCAGAGATTCCAAAAGGGATGTGTCCACAGAACAAAACAGCCCTGACTGGAATATCAATTAGCACTTTTGTTTATTCACTGATGGGGAGTGGGTGATACTGGTTGTGCCAACATTTATTGCACATTCCTAGTTGTCCTTGAGAAGTTGGTATTGAGCTGCCTTCTTCAACCACTGCATTTGATGTGGGTACAATCAATGGCAGAAGGAACTGAGTTCCAGGAACCAGTGCAGGAAGGACAGATTGCACCTGGTTTGGAAAGGGGTCTAATATACTGGGAGATTCGCTAACACTGCTCAGGAGGATTTAAACCAGTAATGTTGGGGGGGGGTGGGACCCAGGGAGATGGTGAGGAAAGAGATCGATCTGAGACGGGTACAGTTGAGAACAGAAGTGAGTCAAACAGTCAGGGCAGGCAGGGACAAGGTAGGACTAATAAATTAAACTGCATTTATTTCAATGCAAGGGACCTAACAGGGAAGGCAAATGAACTCAGGGCATGGTTAGGAACATGGGACTGGGATATCATAGCAATTACGGAAACATGGCTCAGGGATGGCAGCTTAATATTCCAGGATACAAATGCTACAGGAAGGATAGAAAGGGAGGCAAGAGAGGAGGGGGAGCAGCATTTTTGAAAAGGGATAGCATTACAGCTGTGCTGAGGGAGGATATTCCCGGAAATACATCCAGGGAAGTTATTCGGGTGGAACTGAGAAGTAAGAAAGACATGATCACCTTATTGGGATTGTATTATAGACCCCCTAATAGTCAGAGGGAAATTGAGAAACAAACTTGTAAAGAGATTTCAGTTATCTGTAAGAATAATAGGGTAGTTATGGTTGGGGATTTTAACTTTCCAAACATAGACTGGGACTGCCATAGTGTTAAAGGTTTAGATGGAGAGGAGTTTGTTAAGTGTGTACAAGACAATTTTCTGATTCAGTATGTGGATGTACCTACGAGAGAAGGTGCAAAACTTGTCCTACTCTTGGGAAATAAGGCAGGGCAGGTGACTGAGGTGTCAGTGGGGGAGCACTTTGGGGTCAGCGACCATAATTCTATTAGCTTTAAACTAGTGATGGAAAAGGATAGACCAGATCTAAAAGTTGATGTTCTAACTTGGAGGACGGCTAATTTCGATAGTATTAGGCAAAAAGTTTCAAACGATGATTGGAGGCAGATGTTCACAGGTAAAAGGACGGCTGGAAAATGGGAAGCCTTCAGAAATGAGATAACGAGAGGCCAGAGACAGTATATTCCTGTCAGGATGAAAGGGAAAGCTGGTAGGTATAGGGAATGCTGGATGTCTAAAGAAAATGAGGTTTTGGTTAGGACAACGAAGGATGCATATGTAAGGTATAGACAGGATAGATCGAGTGAACCCTTAATGTATAAACGTAGTAGGAGTATACTTAAGAGGGAAATCAGTAGGGTAAAAAGGGGACATGGGATAGCTTTGGCAAATAGGATTAAGGAGAATCCAAAGGTTTTTACAAATACATTAAGGATAAAAGGATAGCTAGGGAGAGAATAGGGCCCCTCAAAGATCAGCAAGGCGGCCTTTGTGTGGAGCTGCAGGAGATGGGGGAGATACTAAATGAGTATTTTGCATCAGTATTTACTGTGGAAAAGGATATGGAAGATATAGAATGTAGGGAAATAGACGGTGACATCTTGCAAAATGTCCAGATTACAGAGGAGGAAGTGCTGGATGTCTTGAAACACATAAAGGTGGATAAGTCCCCAGGACCTGATCAGGTGTACCCGAGAACTCTGTGGGAAGCTAGAGAAGTGATGCTGAGCCTCTTGCTGAAATATTTGTATCATCGATAGTCACAGGTGAGGTGCCAGAAGACTGGAGGTTGGCTAACGTGGTGCCACTGTTTAAAAAGGGCTGTAAAGACAAGCCAGGGAACTATAGAACAGAGAGCCTGACCTCGGTGGTGGGTATATTGCTGGAGGGAATCCTGAGGGACAGGGGATGTACATGTATTTGGAAAGACAAGGACTGATTAGGGATAGGCAACATGGCTTTGTGCGTGGGAAATCATGTCTCACAAACTTGATTGAGTTTTTTGATGAAGTAACAAAGAAGATTGATGAGGGCAGAGCAGTAGATGTGATCGATATAGACTCCAGTAAGGCATTTGACAAGGTTCCCCATGGGAGACTGATTAGCAAGGTTAGATCTCATGGGATACAGGGAGAACTAGCCATTTGGATACAGAACTGGCTCAAAGGTAGAAGACAGAGGGTGGTGGTGGAGGGTTGTTTTTCAGACTGGAGGCCTGTGACCAGTGGAGTGCCACAAGGATTGGTGCTGGGTCCACTACTTTTATATAAATGGATGGAACATAAGAGGTACAGTTAGTAAGTTTGCAGATGATACCAAAATTGGAGATGTAGCAGACAGTGAAGAAGGTTACCTCAGATTACAACAGGATCTGGACCAGATGGGCCAATGAGCTGAGGAGTGGCAGATGGAATTAATTTAGATAAATACAAGGTGCTGCATTTTGGGAAAGCAAATCTTAGCAGGACTTATACACTTAATGGTAAGGTCCTAGGGAGTGTTGCTGAACAAAGAGGCCTTGGAATGCAGGCTCATAGCTCCTTGAAAGTGGAGTCGCAGGTAGATAGGATAGTGAAGAAGGTGTTTGGTATGCTTTCCTTTATTGGTCAGAGTATTGAGTACAGGAGTTGGGAGATAATGTTACGGCTGTACAGGACATTGGTCAGGCCACTTTTGGAATGTTGCGTGCAATTCTGGTCTCCTTCCTATCGGAAGGATATAGTGAAACTTGAAAGGATTCAGAAAAGATTTACATGGATATTTACATGGACGGTTTGAGCTATGGGGAGAGGCTGAACAGGCTGGGGCTGTTTTCCCTGGAGTGTCGAAGGCTGAGGGGTGACCTCATAGAGGTTTGTAAAATCATGAGGGACATGGATAGGGTAAATAGACAAAGTTTTTCACGCAGAGGTTGGGGGGGAAATGGAATGAGCTGCCAGAGGAAACGGTGGAGGCTGGTACAGTTGCAACATTTAAAAGGCATCTGGATGGGTATATGAATAGGAAGGGTTTGGACGGATATGGGCCAAGTGCTGGAAAATGGGACTAGATTGGGTTGAGATAGTTGGTTGGCATGGCTGAGTTAGACTGAAGGGTCTATTTCCGTGTTGTGCATCTCTATGACTCTATGACTGTATTTGACCCAGAGACACTAAAGGAACAGTGATATATTTCCCAAGTCAGGATGATTAGTGGCTTTGAGGGGAACTTGCTGGTGGTGGTGTTCCCATGTATCTGCTGCCCTTGTCCATCTAGATGGAAGTGGTCATGGGTTTGGAAGGTACTGCCTCAGGACACACTGATGCTATGTCAGAGGTGGAGGGAGTGGGTGTTTGTGGGTATCATGCCAATAAGCAGGCAGCTTCATCCTGGGTGGTATCAATCTTCTTCAGTGTTATTAGAGCTGCATTCATGCAGGCAAGTGGGAAGTATTCTATCCGACTCGTGACTTGTGCCCTGTAGATGGTGGCCATGATGACGAGGTGCCGGTGTTGGACTGGGATGGACTGGGATGGACAAAGTCAGAAGTCACATGACACCAGGTTACAGTCCAATAGGTTTAATTGAAATCACAAGCTTTCAGAGCGCTGCCCCTTCATTAGGCAAAGTCACTTCACCTGATGAAGGAGCAGTGCTCCAAATCCTTCTGATGTTCTAGATGGTGGACAGGCTTTGAAGAGTTAAGTGGGTTATTTATTGCAGATTCCTACCTCTGACCTGCTCTTGTGACAGCAGTATTTATATGGCGAGTCCAGTTCAGTTTCTGATCAATGGTAACCCCAGGATGTTGATAATGGGAGATTAGTTGATGGTAACACTATTGAATATCAAGTTTTGTTAGACTCTGTCCTGTCAGAGATGGTCATTATCTGGCACTTATGTAAACAAATGGAACTTGCCACTTGTCACCCAAAACCTGGATTTTCTTTTAATTCATTTGTGGTACTTGAGCATCACTGGCTGGGCCCAGCATTGATAGCCCATCCCTAGTTGCCCGTTGAGAAGGTTGGGGTGAGCTACCTTCTTGAATCGCTGCAGTCCACTTGCTGTGGGTTGACCCACAATGCTGGTAGGGAGGGAATTCCAGGATGTGACCCAAAGACTGTGAAGGAACGGCAGTATGTTTCCAAGTCAGGGTGGTGAGTGGATTGGAGGGGAACTTGCAGGGGGTGGTATTCCCAAGTACCTGCTGTCCTTGTCTTCTTCGATGAAAGCGGTTGTGGGTTTGGAAGGATCTTTGGTGAATTTCTGCAGTGCATCGTGTAGATAATACACACTGCTACTACTGAGCGTCGGTGGTGGAGGGGTTCAATGTTTGCAGATGTGGTGCCAATCAAACGGGTTGCTTTGTCCTGGATGGTGTCAAGCTTCTTGAGTGTTGTTGGAGCTGTACTCATTCAGGCACGTGGGAAGTATTCCCTCACCCCTCCTGACTTGTGCTTTGTGTGGATAGTGGACAGGGTATGGGGAGTCAGGAGGTGAGTTACTCACCGCAGTATCCCTCGTCTCTGACCTGCTCTTGTACCCTCTAGGTTTTTGTGGTGAGTCCAGTTGAGTTTCTGGTTAATGGTAATCCCAAGGATATTGACAGTGGGGATTCAGTGATGATAATACCATTGAATGTCAAGGGACGGTGGTCAGAGTGTCTCTTATTGATTGGTGGTCATTGTCAGGCATTTGTGTGGAGCCCAAGCCTGGATATTGTCCAGATCTTGTTGCGTTTGAGCACGGACTGCTTCAGTATCTGAGGAGTCGCGAATGGTGCTCAACACTGTGCAATCACCGGCAAACACCCCTACTTCTGACCTTATGACAGAGGGAAGGTTGTTGATGAAGCAGCTGAAGATTGTTGGGCCAAGGACACTACCCTGAGGGTCTCCTGTAGAGAGGTCCTGGAGCTGAGATGACTGACCCTCCAACAACCACAACCATCTTCCTTTGTGCCAGGTATGACTCCAACCAGCGGAGTGTTTGCCCCCAATACCAATTGATTCCAGTTTTGCCAGGACTCCTTGATGCCATACTTGGTCAAATGTGGCCTTGATGTCAAGGGCTGTCACTCTCACATCACCACTGGAGGTGTTTTGTCCGTGTTTGAACCAAGGCTGTAATGAGATCAGGAGCTGAGTGATCCTGGTGAAACCCAAACTGGATGTCACTGAGCAGGTTATTGCTAAGCAGGTGCTGTTTGATAGCTCTGTTGATGACCCCTTCCATCACTTTACTGAGGATCGAGAGTAGACTGATGGGCCGGTAGTTGGCTGGGATGGACATACCTGGGCAACTTTCCACATTATCGGGTAGATGCCAGTGTTATAACTGTACTGGAACAGCTTGGATAGGAGAATGGCAAGTTCTGGAGCACATATCTTTAGTACTATGCAGGAATGTTATCATGGCCCATTGCCTTTGCAGTATCCAGTGCCTCCAGCCGTTTCTTGATATCATGTGGAGTGAATTGAATTGGCTGGAGACTGTGATGCTGGGGACCACTGGAGGAGCCCGAGAGGATCACCCACTCAGCACTTCTGACTAAAGATTGTTGCAAATGCATCAGCCTTATCTTTTGCACTGATGTGCTGGGCTCCTCCATCATTGAGGATGACATTGTTCAGGTGTAGCTCCATTTGGAGATCGACTGTTTCAGTATCTGAGGATTCACGAATGGTGCCGAACATGGTGCAGTCATCAACAAACATCCCTAGTTCTGACCTTATGAGGGAGGGAAGGTATTGATGAAGCAGCTGAAGATGGTTGGGCCTAGGACACTACCCTGAGGAACTCCTGCAGAGATGGCCTGGAGCTGAGATGACTGATCTCGAACAACCACAACCATCTTCCTTTTGCCAGTATGACTCCAACTAGCAGAGAGTTTTCTCCTTCATTCCCATTGACTCCAATTTTGCTCAGGCTCCTTAAGGCCACACTGGGTCCAGTGCAGCCAAGATGTCAAGGACATGTGTTAATAAGGTTACTTGTACCTCATGTATATACAGTTTAGATGTTCACATTGTATGTAACTAAATTAATAACTGGTAGTTACATCAAACGAGGCACGCTCCATAACTCCACCAAAGTATTCTATTCCACAGGATAGACAAATCTCCCTAAAGACAAACAAAAAGTTGACTCAATTATTTTGTTACTTTAAACCATAAATGGTGACACGGGACCCAGTTTTATTTTTGTCCCTGAACGCTCACTGCTACAGGAGGAAGAGAAAATTCCGAATGAAAGCTGCTCTTGTTCAATTTCAGAGAAACTGCCTTAGAGAATTGTGGGAAGCCTTAGGAACATAGAGCTCTGTGTGAATCATGTTGGAATATTGTTTACCTTTACAGTCTTTGATAATTCAACTTCAGCTTGTTTGCTTAGAAAATTGAACTGGGATAAAAGATTGCATTTAAATCACAACGTTAAAGTAGGAAAATTTCTCAAGTCACTGCAGAAATACAGTCAAACAAGAAAACTCATAGTCAACTAAAGGCTAGGGGTGTATCAAACCATGAATTGAATGGAATTAATTTATTGTCCCGTGTACCGAGACACAGTGAAAAGCTCTGTTTTGTGAGCAATACAGGCAGATTACAGAGTTAAGTAGCATTGATAAGTAAATAATAGGTAAACAGCAGCAAAAACAAAAACACAGTACAGGTGAATGTTAAGAGTTTGTGAGTCCATTCAGTATTCTAACAACAGTCAGGTAGAAACTATTTTGAAATCGGCTGGTGCGTGTGTTCAGGTTTCTGTACCTTCTCCCCGATGGTAGAGGTTGTAGAAAAACATTGCCAGGGTGGGATGGATCTTTGAGAATGCTGGCGGCCTTTCCCTGACAGTGGGCCTGGTAGATGGATTCTGTAGATGGGAGGTTGGCCTTTGTGATTGTCCGGGCCGAGTTCACCACTCTCTGTAACCGTCTCCGATCTTGAATGGTACAGTTGCCATACCAGGTAGTGATACATCTAGACAGAGTGCTCTTGATGGCGCACCTATAAAAGTTGGCATGGGTATTCGCCATCATGCCAAATTTCCTCAGCTGCCTGAGGAAGAAGAGACGTTGTTGGGCCTTTGTAACCAGTGCGTCCACATGAAGGGTCCAAGAAAGCTTGTGGTGGATGACCACTCCCAGGAGATTGACACTCTCCACTCGTTCCACCTCTGTGCTGTTAATGTGTAGGGGGGCAGCAATCTGTTTCGTCGCCATCTGAAATTCAACTGACTATGGTGATGTCATCAGCAAACTTGTAAATGGCATTAGTCTGGTCCAACAGAGATAGACTTCAAGAGGGTCCCCCAAACAAATAAGAGACAGAGAGTGAGGTGGAGAGATAAAGCTTTAGGGATGGAATTCCAAAGTTTCAGATAATGACAGCAGAATGCACAGCCCAGAGTGTTGCTACATTAGGAGTGTGAGATGGGCCTAAGGCTAGACTTAGAGGATTGTCAAACTTGCAGACAATTATGGACCAAGAGACAGGACAGAGTCAATAATTTGAACATAGTGAACAATTAGACAATTCCCTGTTCGATAATTTAACTTATTCAATAGTTGCTTTACATTAAAAGTTATCAACATGATTTTGAGGAGCCGGTGTTGGACTGGGGTGGGCAAAGTTAAAATCACACAACACCAGGTTATAGTCCAACAGGTTTAATTGGAAGCACTAGCTTTCGGAGCGACGCTCCTTCATCAGGTGGTTCATCAGGAAAAGTATAGACAGACATCTCAGAGGTAGCTCATCTGGCAAGTACCCTGCTTCATGAAACACCGAGCTTAGATCATCCAAAACCCAGGATTCTATCAAGCATTAGATCTAGCTTCCTATTGGCCCCTGTTCTTATAGAGTTACAGTTATTCCCATTCTTCCAATACCACAGAATTAAAATCCAACTGATTTGAGTCAACTACAAGGACTTGATTCCCTGCATTTCTTCAACTTCATCCAATTCTGCAAACTCCCCCCGTAACACTCCACTTCTCTGACCCCAACCTTTTTTTGGAACTCATATTTCCTTCCTACCACAACCTCCTGGTGAATGTGCAGCCACCAATGACTTACTCTCTGAAATTCCCTCCCTAAATCCCTCCAATACTCCATCTTCTCCACACACTTTAAAATATCACAATAAACTGCCTCATCAACCCTTCTAAATCGTTTTCTCAACACAGCATAAATTTCTCGCTGAAACTCCATGAAGTGCTCTGGAATGCTTTTCAATGGTCAAGGTGATATATAAGTGGAAGTTCTTGGTCTTCTACAGGCTGACGGTTATAGACTTAGCAGATCTCATCCAAGACCAGTCTAGAAAAGCTACAAAAACAGAAATTGCTGGAAAAGCTCAGCAGGTCTGTCAGCATCTGTGGAGAGAAGTCAAAGTTAACATTTTGGGTCTGCTGACTCTTCCTCAGAACTCTGTTTACTGTGTGTCTGCCTACAGCACACAAATTGCAGCAGTTGAAGAAGGCAGCTCACTTCTCAAGGGGCAACTAGGAATGGGCAATAAATACTGGCCCAGCCAGCGATGGGCAATAATTACTGGCCCAGCCAACGATGCCCACAGCCCACAAATGATTTTTATTTAAATCATTACAGCTAAGATAGTAGTGGAAAAATTAACAGCTTTTTATTTGTAATGGACTAGCAACTGAAATACAATCTGAACAAGGTTATAATTTTATGTCTGAGGTTTTCCAGCATATCATTAGCAGTTTGGCTTTCGAACAATTCAAAACACATGAAGCTATGAAAAAATACCATCAGACTTTCAAAATCGCAATTAAGGCACGCAAAAGATTAAATTTTTTATTATTTGCTACAAGAGATTCCTCAAATTATCAACTGGATTTAATGCATTTGAATTGATTTACAGCATGGGATTAAAGTCTGGAAAGACTCACAGAAGCATGTAAAGCAAGAGCATTGTATGGTTTTGCAAATGAAAATCAAAGAATGGTCAAATAAGCATTCAACAACTAGAACATTTCAAGTGGGAGATAAAGTATTGCAAGGTGAACCTCTGAAAGCAAAATTCAGGCATCCAGTGGTTAGAAGGTTTAGTAAAGTGACTTATCTAGGAAATACTCCTCATCATAGAAAGAAGAACCGAGTGTGTCACATAAATATGTTGAAAAGGTACAATCATAGGGAAGCAGATACGTGGGAGCAAGTGTGTCAGGTGGGAAGAGTAGTGGAAAACGATGGAGGGAATAAGAGTGAGGTGAGAAAGGTAGACAGTTCTCAAAGTGAAATTCCTCTAATTTGATTAACCAGCACAGAAGTACTGGGACAATACAATACCCTGTTCTTATATTGAGAGAAAGGATAACAGAAGCATCTTGTGACACTACTTCAGAATTAATAGGTAAGCAGTAGACACACACTGAACATACAGTATTGTGTTAGCTAGTCACCATGGGAGCACTGGAGTGTCCATATTGATACAACAGCATTCTTATTGAGCCCAGATAACAAGCTCAGGTGAAAATCACAAGACTTTTAGGAATGTGTGGGTTTTAATGGAAATTTGGCCTCTGGAAAGAGAGAGTTTGACTTCCAGCATACTACCCTAGTGAGACATAAAAGCCAGACAATTAATGACCTGCTGAAGAAATGCAGTTCGATGCTGGATGGATAGCTTTACTGAATCAGTGGACACCATTGTTCCTAGCAGGTCCTCAAATTCAAATAATTTTACCCAGCCTCTGAAGAGAAACTCAGTTAATTTCCCCTCCCACTCTGTGTGCACTGACAGCCATTTTGTATCATTGATGCACAGTTGAATTTGGATTAAAGACAGCAAAGTTTCCACATTGTGTTCTTGTGAGGGGCTTGCAGACTCCCGTTGAGAAACAAAATGGTATCTTCATTTTTTTATGTTGCTGTCCCCGTATCCCCAATGACCTTTCAGCCTCCTCCCCCCGATTTCTGTTCAGCCCTGTTATATTGCTATAATTCTCTCTCGTTTATCCCCAGAATGCATGGCCTTGTGAATTGCCAGGCTATTGTTGGCCATACACGCTCCTTCAAGACTGTGAGACAACCCACTCCTGGAGATTCCTGTTCTATGCAATGCTTCTTTTCTTTCTTTCAATGTAATCATTCTCTCAGTGACACAATCAATAAAACCTTAACCCCAGACCTGTGTTGTCCACTTTCCCCAGGGCTCTGTGGGCTGCCACCTGATCAACCCATTGACCATTACTGAGCAACCTCCCAGGAGAGACTTAGGCTCATCACCCACACTGACGTGGCAGAACATTCCTGATTGAAGCCTCTGCAACACCTTGACGTATGTAGCTGTAATCCCCAAACTGTGACCCAATTCACAGACAGCAAGGTCAAGAATCCCCAGACTCGAGTAGAACCTTTAGTGATGGTGACATGGTCAGCCTCACAGAAAATAGGTTCCCTCATTGGGCCAGATCAACAGGCCCAGTCCAGGAGACCTGGTTGATATAAAAGTGTCAGGGGTATTAGGACCTGGAATGCCTGATTCAGTGAGAAAGTCTGTGCTATTGTCAAAGACTATGCATAAATAAACAAAGGATGTTTGGTGTTGGGATGTTGGCATCCGGACAGATGTTCCATGATCAAACCTTTGAATTACCTCATTAGCATCTGGGACTAGAATTGGCCACGCCACTTAGAGTCATAGAGTCATAGAGATGTACAGCATGGAAACAGACCCTTCAGCCCAACTCATCCATGCTGACCAGATATCCCAAACTAATCTCGTCCCATTTGCCAACACTTGGCCCATATCCCTCCAAACCCTTCCTATTCATATACCCATCTAGATGCCTTTTAAATGTTGTAATTGTACCAGCCTCCACCACTTCCTCTGGCAGCTCATTCTATACACGTACACCCTCTGAGTGAAAAAGTTGCCCCTTAGGTCCCCTTTTACATTTTTCGCCTTTCACCCTAAACCTATGCCCTCTAGTTCTGGACTCTCCCACCCCAGGGAAAAGACATTGTCTATTTAACCTATCCATGCCCCTCATGATTTTATAAACCTCTGTAAGGTCACCCCTCAGCCTCCAACGTTCCAGGGAAAACAGCCTCAGCCTGTTCAGCCTCTCCCTGTAGCTCAGATCCTCCAACCCTGGCAACACCCTTGTAAATTTTTTCTGAACCCTTTCAGGTTTCACAACATCTTTCCGATAGGAAGGAGACCAGAATTGCACGCAATATTCCAACAGTGGCCTAACCACTGTCCTGTACAGCCGCAACATGACCTCCCAACTCCTATGCTAAATGCTCTGAACAATAAAGTGAAGCATTGCAAAAGCCTTCTTCAATGTCCTATCTACCTGCGACTCCACTTTCAGCTCGTCCCCCTACACTATCCCAAAATCATCCATGTGCTTATCTAAGGTTTGTTTAAATCTCCCTAATGTGGCTGAGTTGACTATATTAGTAGGTAGGGCATTCCACACCCTTACCACTCTCTGCGTAAAGATTTCCCTTTCCAAAATGCAGCACCTCACGTTTATCCAAATTAAACTCCATCTGCCACTCCTCAGCTCACTGGCCCATCTGATCAAGATCCTCTTGTAATCTGAGGTAACCTTCATCACTGTCCACTACACCTCCTGATTGGCTGTCGTCCCTGTGAATCCAGGCCAGGGTACACCCCCTTGGCTTTCAGACATGGCCATTTGGTGGCAGCACAAACACTTGGTTTGCCACGTAAGCAATTGGCAAATGTTGAAGGTATGGCATTGATGTAGCATGCTGCTGTATAAGTGTCCCAGGTGCACTGAACCATGACCAGCTGCCTGCCTTGTCCTCTGGGTTAAAAACAACGGGATTCACAAAGGCTGGCAAATGGCACTGAAGAGCTGATGCGTTAGAAAGGTGGCAGTCTGTAAGTAAGCACCAAGTCAGTGAGCACTTAAATATGAAGGTAACAGCCATCAGGTGCATCCTGTTTAAATACATAAGATGCACATGTGACCCTGTGTGTAAAACAACCTGACAGAAGATTGAAAAGTCACAGGCGACCTTGAATCTGGAAGCCGAGCTCTGAGAGCTGAACTGGGTGGGTGGTTAGATTGAGAGTAGCCATGATAATGGAGTGAGGCTGCAGGTTTGCTGATAAAGAGAAGAGGAGGACAGTCTTTGTGGAAGATGAAGGGACATTGTGAAGACAGAATTGGATGAAAGTCAGTACAAACAAAGGTCAAGATGCAGGTGCCTGCTATCCACTCTCTCTCTCAGGCTGGGTCTTTGCACTCTCTGTAATGTCTCGAGGAAGGAGAAGAGAATTGAATGTGGTGAAGAAATGAGTTGGGTTCAACTATTAATAAGATTAAAATACATGGAAATAAGGTAATCAACATTCAAAGCAAGGTTCTGAAGTTACCATTTAAAGCCTAAAGGAAAAATTAGGATTTTTTTCTTCGACATCCATTTTTCTATGCTCTCCCTATTTTCCAAACTTTCTTATGAATCTGCCCATACTGATTCAGGAAGGGGAGGGTTCTGCCCCTTCAGTTCACCCCTTACTCCTGTAAGCTCAATGAAAACATATCCGGTTTATGTCAACCATTGGTTGTCCCTGCTAAGTCTATATTTCACTATTCAATTTCTTGAATGACCACCTTGCTGATTTCCCAATCACTGCTATCCAAAACCCAGTGTACATAGGCAATTCCACATGAAACTCCATTCACTGACTGCCAACGGACACTGTATTTCTCAAAATTACAACCTCCATCAACATCTTCAAATCAGTCCCAAATGTTTTCACTTTTATCTCCTTTAATTCCCTCTTGTCTATATTCCATTCTCCCTACCTTTAGGTAACTTCATGCCCAAACCTTTAAACCTCCCCTGGATCTACTTCCTTATCTGACTTTTAAACCCTTTCCTAAAGCAAACACATTCAATCAAGTTTTCAGCCTCTTCTCCAGATTATCTATTTATTTTTCTTTCTTCTTCCCTGGAAAAGCACCCTGGGAGATGATCTAGATTAAAGGTAATATATAAATGCAAATTTCAGTTATTATCTCTTTTGATGTGATTTTAGCTCCCAGGCAGAAGCTCATTGATGTAGTCAACTATATGCAGAAGAACTGTCATTGTTAATAAAATGTTTTGCAAGTACTTTTGGTTTGAGGAAAGATTGTGTGAAATTTTTGTTACAATGTCATTCAGAGGACCACGTGTTTCAACATGATTCACACTATTTTAGTCAGGTAGTCAAAAACCATCAGGACATTTTTCCTTTTAAAATATCAAGCTAGACAGTGTTTGCATATCAGCCAAGGCAATTATTAAACTTCTTTGAACATATCACGTAATTGCTCTAAACATGTTTTGGTTGTGAGAACATCACATCACATCCAATAAGGAGACTTTCATCTTTTGCATTTCTCCAACAATACTTTTAATGATCGCTGTCTAGTGTGTGTTTTACTCACGGCCTGAGTGACTTCTTTGGTTCAAGCAAGATGCATCTCCAAGTCTGAGAGCCTCAATCACCCACTCCTTCCATGGGCCCAAATTTCGTTTGAAATGAATGACTGTAGAGTCTCAGATTGATGAAGGTTCTAGCATCTATTGGAATGTGCTAGCACCTGTCAGTACAATGCTGCTGAAGGGTTACATTGTGAACACATCTCATAGATTGGCTGGGTCTGCACCTCACGGATACTTGTTGCTCTCTTTGCACTCACTCACTTTGAGCTTACTATAATGCTCACAGTGTCCTTGCCTTGCCTTTTGATACCTTGCTCCCTCAGCCACACCCTTAGACCTTCTGTCATGCCTTACTGCTGACCACAAGCACAAAGCCAGGGCAGCTCGTCATGCTGGTGAACATGCCTCAGTCAAAGGGTCAGACACATCGCTTTATGACACTATGCTATTTCAGCCTCATATCTACAGCATAAATGAGCAGACTGGCCATGTCTCCGAGATGAAAGGAGATTGGGCCATAGTCAGAACAATAGGCTGCGGTCAGTCAGGGTGCGGTCAGTCAGACTGTGGTCAGTCAGGCTGTGGTCAGTCAGGCTGTGGTCAGTCAGGATGCGGTCAGTCAGACTGTGGTCAGTCAGGCTGCGGTCAGTTAGGGTGCGGTCAGTCGGGCTGCTGTCAGTCAGGATGTGGTCAGTCAGGATGCAGTCAGTCAGGAAGCGGTCAGTCAGGGTGCTGTCAGTCAGGGTGCTGTCAGTCAGGAAGTGGTCAGTCAGGAAGTGGTCAGTCAGGCTGCAGTCAGTCAGGCTGCTGTCAGTCAGGCTGCTGTCAGTCAGGATGTGGTCAGTCAGGCTGCGGTCAGTTAGGGTGCGGTCAGTCGGGCTGCTGTCAGTCAGGATGTGGTCAGTCAGGATGCAGTCAGTCAGGAAGCGGTCAGTCAGGGTGCTGTCAGTCAGAGTGCTGTCAGTCAGGAAGCGGTCAGTCAGGGTGCTGTCAGTCAGGGTGCTGTCAGTCAGGCTGCTGTCAGTCAGGAAGTGGTCAGTCAGGCTGCAGTCAGTCAGGCTGCTGTCAGTCAGGGTGCGGTCAGTCAGGGTGCGGTCAGTCAGGCTGCAGTCAGTCAGGCTGCTGTCAGTCAGGGTGTTGTCAGTCAGCTGCGGTCAGTCAGGGTGCGGTCAGTCAGGATGCAGTCAATCGGGCTGCGGTCAGTCAGGCTGCAGTCAGTCAGGGTGCTGTCAGTCAGACTGTGGTCAGTCAGGGTGCTGTCAGTCAGGGTGCTGTCAGTCAGGGTGCGGTCAGTCAGGGTGCAGTCAGTCGGGGTGCTGTCAGTCAGGGTGCTGTCAGGCTGCTGTCAGTCAGAGTGCAGTCAGTCAGAGTGCTGTCAGTCAGGGTGCTGTCAGTCAGGGTGCTGTCAGTCAGGCTGCGGTCAGTCAGAGTGCTGTCAGAGTGCGGTCAGTCAGGCTGCTGTCAGTCAGGATGCTGTCTGTCAGGCTGTGGTCAGTCAGGGTGCGGTCAGTTAGGGTGCGGTCAGTCAGGCAGGACCTGATCAGGTGTACCTGAGAAGTCTATGGGGAGCTAGAGAAGTGATTGCTCGGCCTCTTGCTGAGATATTTGTATCATCGATAGTCATTTGTGAGATGCCGGAAGACTGGAGATTGGCAAACATGGTGCCACTATTTAAGTAGGGTGGTAAAGACAAGCAAGGGAACTATAGACTGGTCAGCCTGACCTCGGTGGTGGGCAAGTTGATGGAGGGAATCCTGAGGGACAGGATGTATATGTATTTGGAAAGGCAAGGACTGATTCGGGATAGTCAACATGGCTTTGTGTGTGGGAAATCATGTCTCACAAACTTGATTGAGTTTTTTGAAGAAGTAACGAAGAAGATTGATGAGGGCAGAGCAGTAGAGGTGATCTATATGGACTTCAGTAAGGCGTTTGACAAGGTTCCCCATGGGAGACTGATTAGCAAGGTTAGATCTCATGGAATACAGGGAGAACTAGCCATTTGAATACAGAACTGGCTCAAAGGTAGAAGACAGAGGGTGGTGGTGGAGGGTTGTTTTTCAGACTGGAGGCCTGTGACCAGTGGAGTGCCACAAGGATTGGTGCTGGGTCCTCTATTTTTGTCATTTACATAAATGATTTGGATGCGAGCATAAGAGGTACAGTTAGTAAGTTTGCAAATGACACCAAAATTGGAGGTGTAGTGGACAGCGAAGAGGGTTACCTCAGATTATAAGGGAATCTTGATCAGATGGGTCAATGGGCTGAGAAGTAGCAGATGCAGTTTAATTTAGATAAATGTGCGGTGCTGCATTTTGGGAAAGCAAATCTTAGCAGGACGTATCCACTTAATGGTAAGGTCCTAGGGAGTGTTGCTGAACAAAGAGACCTTGGAGTGCAGGTTCATAGCTCCTTGAAAGTGGAGTCACAGGTAGATAGGATAGTGAAGAAGGCATTTGGTATGCTTTCCTTTATTGGTCAGAGTATTGAGTACAGGAGTTGGGAGGTCATGCTGCTATACAGGACATTGGTTAGGCCACTGTTGGAATACTGCGTGCAATTCTGGTCTTTTTCCTATCGGAAAGATGTTGTGAAACTTGAAAGTGTTCAGAAAAGATTTACAAGGATGTTGCCAGATTTGGAGGATCTGAGCTATAGGGAGAGGCTGAACAGGCTGGGGCTGTTTTCCCTGGAGCATCAGATGCTGAGGGGTGACCTTATAGAGGTTTACAAAATTATGAGGGGCATGGATAGGGTAAATAGGCAAAGTCTTTTCCCTGGGGTCGGGGAGTCCCGAACTACAGGGCATAGGTTTAGGGTGAGAGAGGAAAGGTATAAAAGAGACCAAAGGGGCAACTTTTTCACACAGAGGGTGAGTACAGGTATGGAATGAGCTGCCAGAGGATGTGGTGGAGGCTGGTACAATTGCAACATTTAAGAGGCATTTGGATGGGTATATGAATAGGAAGGGTTTGGAGGGATATGGGCCGGGTGCTGGCAGGTGGGACTAGATTGGGTTGGGATATCTGGTCGGCATGGACGGGTTAGACTGAAGGGTCTGTTTCCATGCTGTACATCTCTATGACTTTATGGCTGCGGCCAGTCAGGGTGCGGTCCATCAGGGTGCTGTCAATCAGGGTGCAGTCAGTCAGGGTGCGGTCCATCAGGATGCTGTCAATCAGGGTGCTGTCAGTCAGGGTGCTGTCAGTCAGGGTGCGGTCAGTCAGGGTGCGGTCAGTCAGGGTGCGGTCAGTCAGGGTGCGGTCAGTCAGGGTGCTGTCAGTCAGGGTGCTGTCAGTCAGGGTGCGGTCAGTCAGGGTGCTGTCAGTCAGGGTGCAGTCAGTCAGGGTGCTGTCAGTCAGGGTGCTGTCAGTCAGGGTGCGGTCAGTCAGGATGTGGTCAGTCAAGGGCAGTGGCTGCGATTTGCATCAGGGCTTGGACATGGTCAGTTGTCCAAGGAGTGGGTCACAGTCAGTGTTGAAGATCCATGCAAACAGTCAGGGGATTCACGGAACATCTTTCCGGGATCTGCTTGGAGATCAGTCATGGTCTGGTCAGCCATCAGTCAGGGGCAGGATAGGCCGTAATCAGTCCTGGGGGTGGACAAAATAAATGTCCAGAAGGAAATCAAGGGACACAGCTATGGCAGGGAAGTAGGGAATTTAGGAAGAGGGAAAATTCAGCAAATGGGAGGAGAGACAGAGGATACTGTTGGTCTGGGATTATTGGCAGTTATTTACACCCAGGGTGGGTGCATCGTGTCGGTTTGTAGCACCAGGCATAAGATGGGGCTCAGGAGGAAGGATGAAAGGTAGAGTTGTAATCCTGGGTGGTCAGTGGAGGATACACTGCCGAGGGAGAACCAGAAAGAAAGGGAAATGGAGGTTCAGGGGGGTGGAGGACTGGATTACCAGGCTGAGTCTGTCACTCACTCACTGTGCCCCAAGCACACTCTACTCTCCAGTTTCACTTGACTCCTAATTGTGAACAGTGAATGGAAGGTGCTGCAAGTACTCCCAGAACGGGCAGTGTCAATGTTTGTTTCCTGTCCTGGCATGAAGATCCCACATCTGAGCGATGGATGGTCCTCCAAGGGGCAACCGTATCATTCGTGCACTTACAGAATGAAAGATGCAATCATCTATAATCACAGCATGGTGCATGTGAAGTCACTGTGTGACTGTGGGGGATACAAAACCTGATCAGAAGCAATCTGTCCCATGTCATTGGTCATTGCAGATTGAAAATAGTCATCTTTGTGAAGCAGAACTAATCACAGCCGACCTTAAAAATCGCAGCTTCGGGCCACAAAGCACAAAGCTAGTGCAGGATCTCGTGTTCCTGATGCATTTGAGAGGCCAGATGCCTTACATCTGGACACCCAGTTCCAGGAGATGATGGCTGGGCACAGTGATTGTGTAAGCAATGGTGTAGAACAACAAAGGTTAACATTTAAACTAGTGTTCAGGAATGGAAACAAAAATGTTGGGTTAGCATTACTGCGTGACAGCACCAGGGACCCGGGTTCGATTGCCAAGCTGAGATGTGCATACAATGCGGTGCTGCACAAGAGTGGCTTGCAGACAAGGTAGTTACAAGGTTAATGCAGTTACAAGCTTCATGAGAGCACTTGAGTTTGTCTGAATGACATGCTTTTAAATTGACTTGGCGACAAGAGAAGCTTGGGCCTGAAACATTAACTCTGCTTTCTCTCCAAAGATGCTGCCAGACCTGCTGTACTTTTCCAGAAATTTCTTTTTTTTATTTCTGATTTCCAGCATCTGCATTACTCTGTTTTCTTTCTAACAGAAGATTGGTAAGTATATAGACTGGAATACATGGTGCAATGGCAGGCCTGTGTAAAATGTCAAGGAAAACTGAGGAATCTGACATGAACTGTGCATGTGGTTTTGAGCAGAGCTTCGACCCCAGCTGGCTCAGTGTGGAAGTGGAGATTAATTTGAGGTTATGCTCAGTGCAGCCATTGTCAAGTGAGGTCATCATAGATGTATGAACATCACAGCCAGTACTGGATGTCATCAGATAAGGACTGGGAAATGACCTTGTGTAAACTAATGAATATTTATGATCTGTCAACACAATTATCCAGCATGATTCCATCAGAACATTCTCTCTTCCAGTTTCAGGCGATCTGACCTTACCGATGAGGTACTCTATTAACTCCTTATGTTTCCAAGGACAAGAAGGAAAATGTACTGTCTAATATAATGGAGGAAAAGTGAATTTGAGTGACTGCAAATAATGTTTAGGAAAATAAACTGTACATCAATATTGGGAGAAAATGAGCACACACTCCCCACCAGCCCACATCCCACTCCCGGGACCATCCCCTACAACCGCAGCCATTCCCTCTGTGACTCCCTCGTCAGATCCACACCTCCCACCAGCCCACGCCCCCCCCCTCCCAGCAGCTTCCCCTGCCACCACAGGAAGTGCAAAACCTGTGCCACACCACTCCTCTCACCTCTGTCCAAGGCCCCAAAGGATGCTTCCACATCCAATGTACCTGTACCTCCTCCAATGTCATCTACTGCATCCTTTACACCTGATGTGGTCTCCTCTACATCGGGGAAACAGGATACCTACTTACACATCATTTCAGAGAACATCTCTGGGACACCTGCACCAACCAACCCCGTGGCTGAACACTTCAACTCCCCCTCCCACTCCCCCAAGGACATGCAGGTCCTGGGCCTCCTCCATCGCCAAACCCTCACCGCCTGAAGCCTGGAGGAAGAACGCTTCAACTTCCGCCTTGGGACCCTCTCCCCCCACCTTATCCCAGTGCCAAGCCTCTTACTCGGCTTAGCCCTCCTGACCTGTCCATCATCTTTCCCATCTATCCGCTCCACCCTCCTCTCTGATCTATCACTCTCTCCCCCATCTTCATCTACCTATCAAATTCTCAGCTACCTTCTCCCAACCCCACCCCCTCCCATTTATCTCTCAGCCCCCCCGACACACGAGCCTCATTCCTGATGAAGAGCTTATGCCCGAAACGTCACGTCGATTCTCCTGCTCCTTGGATGCTGCCTGACCTGCTGTGCTTTTCTAGTGCCACACTCTCAACTCTATACATCAATATTGACAAACAATGACAAAGAACAACAAAGGGAAAGATTTAAACTGGTGTTCAAGAGTGGAAACAAAAATGTTGGTTGGCATAGTAGGTAGCATTACTGCCTCCCAGCGCCAGGAACCTGGGTTCAATTCCAGCCTTGGGTGACAGTCTGTGTGGAGTTTACATCCTCTCCTGGCATCTCTGTGGGATTCCTCTGGGTGTTCTAGTTTCCTCCCATGGTCCAAAGATGTGTGGGTTAGATAGATTGGCCATGCTAAATTGTTTGTAGTGACTAGAGGTGTGCAGGATAGGTGGGTTAGCCATGGGAAATGTGGTACTATGGAGATAGGGTGGGCCTGTGTGGGATGTCTGGAGTTTTGGTGCAGACTCAAAAAGTCAAGTGGCCTGTTTCTGTACTGTAAGAATTCTATGAAAAATTCTGCTCAAAAGAAAGAACCAAACAAACACTAATGAGACTCTGTGGATAAATTAAATGAATACTCAAGGGAGGAAGCACACTTTTTAAGTCCATAGACAGCAGAGGAATGAACAATAAGAGAGAATATGAAGTGATGAGGAGAGGAGTAAAAACAGTAAATTAAGTGACCAAGGCACATAACAGAAAATAATAAAATATTTTACAGGTATAGCAGAAAGATCCAATTAAGGATAAGGGGCATGTCAGAGAAAGTGGTTCATAGCTGTTATACCAACATATGGAGGGAATCAACACATCGCCAGTCAGGCAAAAAAAAATTACTGCAATCAGAAATATTAAATTATTATTTCACGTTTTTTTTAGCAAGGACATATAAAGATAGGTGTGAAATGATAGACTGAGTAAAAAGGTGAAATCAAAAGAGACATAAATAAACTAATCAATCAAAAATGGTAGAATGTAATGTCTGCACACTGGTGAGTTTGGTTAGATGCTTAACTGGTGAGGGAGTGGGGAGGAGGACAGAGGACCCACCTGGATTAACCCATGGATGGCCTTCCCACTGCCACTGACTGGGGACGTTAAATGGACAGTTATTAACACTTCCTTAAGGGTCTCATCCAACACTGCTAACGTGAACCCAACAGAGAGGGGAGAACATGACAAGCAAACCTGGGTGGGAGGGTTCCTACATTCGAATGAACTCAGCGTTTGGTCAAGTAGTGTGGCACTGGGATGGGATGGAGCTGTTCAGAGCGACCTCCGCCCCTCTTGCAGACACCCTTCCCCCAATTCTCCTTCCTTAAGCCCCCACCTTGGGTTCATCCTCACCTTCAGGCCTTTGTAGGGTACAACATCGTCAGTCAACATTTAGGGCGGCACGGTGGCTCAGTGGTTAGCACTGCTGCCTCACAGCACCAGGGTCCCAGGTTCGATTCCAGCCTTGGGCAACTGTCTGTGTGGAGTTTGCACATTCTCCCCGTGTCTGCGTGGGTTTCCTCCGGGTACTCCGGTTTCCCCCCATAGTCCAAAGATGTGCAGGTTAGGTGAATTGGCCGTGCTAAATTGCCCATAGTGTTAGGTGCATTAGTCAGATGGGAATGGGTCTGGGTGGGTTACTCTTTGGAGGGTCGGTGTGGACTTGGGCTGAAGGGCCTGTTTCTGCACTGTAGGGAATCTAATCTAATCAGTCTCCGACCGACTGACACCTCACAGCAGCTGCGAACTCTGCCTGTGCTTCTTGACCCTAGGGAAGGCCTGCTGCCCCTCACACTCTTGGGCACTGAATTTAGCAGCTTCCCTATAAAAGGGATGTGGGCCTCTTCCAGCTCTCCAAGGGATTGAGGTCAATAGTAATGACTTCACCATCACTTTGAATGGGTTCAGCGAAAAGAGTCCAAAGTAAGGTGAAGCCAAACATGTGCGTTTTAATAAGAGGTGCCTGTGCACGGAGATTCTCACTCTCTATTGGACCAGCCACCATCTGACACATTCGATCTTCAGGCATAAATACTTTCTGGTTTCATTTCCAAACTAAATGCCATCTGGAAAGAGTCACATTTCAGGGCAGCTTGGAAACAGTTCCCCTTCCAGGTCAGCAGGGGTTAGAGAGGGCATCGGGTTACCACATTGGTCGTGTTATCGAGTTATTGATCCCTCCAGGGTAACGGCTAGTAATTCTGTTACGCAACCATCTGACCAATTATGTGTGTCACTTATGGAAGAGGATATGTAGAGATCAGGTATTCACATAAAAGCAGGAACTGATGTGTGTCAAGTCAGAAAAACTGCTGTAAAACATGATTTGGAGATGCCAGTGTTGGACTGGGATGATATATATGAAAGAAGTGAAACTAACATGGTATTCGAACAGATGAAAGACTCAACAAACAATCAAGGTATTTTTCAGTTACATCACACTGTAAACTTTTGCTATAAATTCTGTGTCTTACAATTGTGTCCTCCACAATCACCTGATGAAGGAGCGACGCTCCGAAAGCTAGTGCTTCCATTTAAACCTGTTGGACTATAACCTGGTGTTGTGTGATTTTTAACTGTTGTAAAACAGATTGACTAACACAGCTCCAGTGGTAAGGGATTAGTTAAAAATTAATTTTATGTAAATTCTCCCCACGGTAGGTTCAGCTTTGCTTCTTTTCAATTCAGAACAAAGGGTGGCCCCATTAGAATGGGTCAGAAATACCTTTTACATGGAGAATCTGCAGAAAATATCAATGAGGCTGATCCAAATTAGCCTCCTGCTTCACTTTCTTCCGACTACACTCCAGTGCTTCATCATTGAAGGTGACAGAATCCCAGCAGCTGGATTTAAAGAAATATGTCAGGAATTACTGCGGAATTCTCCCAAACTACTTCCATAATTTCAATTTTCTAGAGGCTCTCCAATCTTCTGAAGAAACAGTAACAGCAGAAATTCTAGCCCATCATATTTTAGCTATTAAGGACTTCTGCCTGTGGATATCCCCAACTGAGTGTACTTTGTGAGTAAAAGAGCTGTTGATGCGTTGATACATGATGTACAAATTTATTGGTTTTCCTTTTTTATTTTATTGTATCACATCGTGTTGAATTGAGTTATAACCTCACTCATGAGAGGTTCAACAGGTCTGGCAGCATCTTTAGAAAAAAAAGTGAAGCTAATGTTTTGGGTCCAGTGACACCTTTTACATTATTTGCTTCTGTTTCTGCTGCACTCTCTTTTTCACATCTTGCTTGGCCATGCCTTCTTGTTTTTCCTCTCTCAATATTTCTTTTTGTTTCTCCAGCAACATCTTTTTTAATAGAGCCCCTACAGTGTGGAAACAGGCCCTCCAGCCCAACAAGTCCACACTGACCCTCTGAAGATTAACCCATCCAGACCCATTCTCTCCTACCCTATATCTACCCCTAACCAATGCACCTAACCTACACATCCCTGAACACTATGGGCAATTTATCATGGCCAATTCACCTGACCTGCGCATCTTTGGACTGTGGGAGGAAACCTGAGCACCCGGAGGAAACCCACACAGACATTTGGGAGAACATGTAAACTCCACACAGACAGTTGTCCGAGGCTGGAATCAAACCCAGGCCCCTGGCGCTGTGAGACAGCAGTGCCAACCACTGTGCCACCCCTAACATCTGTTTCTCTCCTTTATTCTTGCAGCTCTAAATAGGCTTCAGGCCTTCTGTGCTGGGATGGGATGGCATTGAATCATGAGGGAGTGAAAAACGTTAAGTTCACTATTGATCACTTTTCTAAGAATTCTATGTGCAAGAATCTAATAAAGAAGGATTTGTATTTGCTCATGATACCTTCAAAGTCAAGTAGCTTACTCTCTATTTTCAATCTAATTTTCCAATGCTGACCATTGAACACATCCATGTGGATCCTGCCATTTCATCTTCAGATGTCGAGCCCCTCAAAACACCAGTTAAAGTTAAAGTCAGTGTGCTCCTGCTGCACTGAAGGTATTTTAAGACAAAGGATTTATGAAGAAACTGCAAAATGTAGAGAGGTCATTAAAGTCTTTCATTCATACTTCAGATGTAAGAGGAATGTTCAGAGACCAAGGAACAATGGGCAAGGACACTCAGCAGCAGGTGGGACAGCACCCAGAGCACCTACAAGAAATCAGAGTGGGAAGGTCAAAGGTGCAATCACTGCTGTTGCTCAATGTCTGCTTGGTGACAGGAACGAGACATTAACATCGAAAGTGTTGCTCCTTCAAAAGGATGGAGTACTTTAAGATGGTAGGCCACAGCAATAAATTGTCACTTCCAATTGAAATCTTTCAAGTTAAACTGGTTGGGTCAACCAGTGTCAAAGAAATAGAAGATATAAATATCAAGTGCCTTTCTTGGCAAAGTTGCAAAATTCGGGAAGGTTTTCTGTAGCGCCAACATGAGAACCAAAGGCCAGAGAATAAATTTCAGATCAGATACCGGAGCAGGAGAGACCATTCTTTCTGACACAGTACAGTGGATGAAAACTGATTTTCTCTGTTAAGAAATAAATTAAGAAACCAAAATACTTAGGAAGAGCTTCATTATTTCTTCATAATAGGCTTGCTTCTTCAATTAAAGGTACTCTTCTATTCCTTCTGGTTGGCTTTTCTTTAAGTTTATTTTAATACAGAGCCACCATAAATTACTAATACCTCTTTGCATTTAACTCCTAGGTATTTAATATCCAATTAACACAATTAGATGGTTCAGATTCCTCTCTTTTCTTAATAAATCAGAAATAACAATTCTAAAGAAAGGACAGAAAATGATAATATTGGGTGATGTGGTTAGCACTGCTGCCTCACAGCACCAGGGACCCCGGTTTGATTCCACCCTAGGGGGACTGTCTATATGAAGTTTTCACGTTCTCCCTGTGTCTGTGTGGATTTCCTCCCACAATCCAAAGATTAGATTTTTAGATTAGATTCCCTACAGTGTGGAAACAGGCCCTTCGGCCCAACAAGTCCACGCTGACCCTACAAAGAGTAACCCACCCAGACCCATTTCCCTCTGACACTATGGGTAATTTAGCATGGCCAATTCACCCTGACCTGCACATCTTTGGACTGTGGGAGGAAACCCACACAGACACGGGGAGAATGTGTAAACTCCACACAGGCAGTCACCCGAGGCTGGAATCAAACCCGGGACCCTGGTGCTGTGAGGCAGCAGTGCTAACCACTGAGCCACCATGATGTGCAGGTTAGGGGGAGTTGGCCATGCTAAATTGTCCCATAGTGGCCAGGACTGTGCAGGCGAGGTGGATTAGCCGTGGTAAATGTGGATGCGGAGAATGATTTTATAGGAGGGTCAGTGCAGACTTGATGGGTGAAATAACCTCTATCAGCACTGTAGGGATTCTATAATACATTGCATAATTTGTAATCACTCTTTAATAAATTCTATATTCAATTCCTATTTTGAAAAATTGATTCAATATGACTACAATATGAATATTTATTTGACCTTTTAATTCATCATAACATTAGGAGTTCCTCTTTGAGGACATACAGCTATTTATTTTCAGACCACCACTTTGTTTTGTCAAGCAATCTGATAGCTGGTGATTTGTGGAAAGCTACCTTAGTTTTGAAATTTCCTTTCTAATTTTCACACAACATCCAGACTAATCTGTGTGGGTAACTTGTTTAATTGCGCAATTAAACTTCTCAACCTATCAGTTATTCCTTTTAAATGGATCTATGTGGATTTGGTGGGATCCTAATAATACACTTTGAGTAAGACTCCTGAAATGGAATTATTCAAACTTCTATCAAATATATAATTCTCTATTTTTAAGATCTTCTGAAGTCTGACTTTGAATTTTGAATTTCTTTATAATTTTATTTGTTGATAATTTTTCAAATAACTCAGATCCTCCCCACAGGAACTTGTGCTCCCTTCCATTATCTTCATACAGATTCTTTCTTCTGTCCATAAATCACCATCTTTTTAATAAATATCTTATGTGGTGTTTGGTCAAATTCCTTCTGAAAACCCTTATGGACAACATGTGTTGCACTAACTTGATCAGTTTTCTTTGTTACTTTAAACAATTTGATCAAGTTAGTCAGACATAACAAGTCCATGTTAGCTCTCAGTGTTAGTCCATACCTTGCAAAACACACATTTCTAACATCATCCCATCAATGATGTTAAGCTGATTGGCTGTAGTTCGGTTTCCAAAAGACATTTGACAAAGTTCTAGATTTAACTTCAATGCTGTGGAGCATCAGGGTTTATCCTAAAAATGGATACAAAAATTTGCCAAAGCGCAGAAACCAACAGATATATATGTGAGATACAGGGAGTAATTCGTAAACCAAATTGCCAAAGGCTAGTTAATGTGGCTTTGGCTGTTTCTAACTTTCATCAATGAATTGTCCAAACAATGCAGATACCTCATCCATTCGTCAAAGACAATAAATCAAGCCTGAGCTACGGAGCCAAAACAGCAAAATAGAAGTCGAAAGAATTAATAATGCACTGCGTCTGGTCAAATTTTGCTTTGAGCACCAAAATACAAGGGAGACACTTGTCCAGGATGGTCAGTGTTGGCCTGGAGTGGTGTTCCTGTCCAGGATGGTCAGTGTTGGCCTGGAGTGGTGTTCCTGTCCAGGAGGGACAGTGTCGGCCTGGAGTGGTGTTCCTGTCCAGGATGGTCAGTGTTGGCCTGGAGTGGTGTTCCTGTCCAGAATGGTCAGTGTTGGCCTGGTGTGGTGTTCCTGTCCAGGATGGTCAGTGTTGGCCTGGAGTGGTGTTCCTGTCCAGGAGGGTCAGTGTTGGCCTGGAGTGGTGTTCCTGTCCAGGAGGGACAGTGTCGGCCTGGAGTGGTGTTCCTGTCCAGGAGGGTCAGTGTTGGCCTGGAGTGGTGTTCCTGTCCAGGAGGGACAGTGTTGGCCTGGTGTGGTGTTCCTGTCCAAGAGGGTCAGTGTTGGCCTGGAGTGGTGTTCCTGTCCAGGAGGGTCAGTGTTGGCCTGGTGTGGTGTTCCTGTCCAGGGGGGACAGTGTTGGCCTGGTGTGGTGTTCCTGTCCAGGAGGGACAGTGTCGGCCTGGAGTGGTGTTCCTGTCCAAGAGGGTCAGTGTTGGCCTGGAGTGGTGTTCCTGTCCAGGAGGGTCAGTGTTGGCCTGGAGTGGTGTTCCTGTCCAGGGGTGACATTGTTGGCCTGGTGTGGTGTTCCTGTCCAGGAGGATCAGTATCGGCCTGAAGTGGTGTTCCTCTCCTGTCATGTTGGTCCTTTTTGGCTTCTTCTGGGTTTTCCATGAGCCTGGCATGAACGTCTAGTCTTGGCGCAGAGATCTCTTCTTTGCTTTTGTGGCAGTTTGCAGCTCTTCCAACAGCCCAGCTTGGTGGTCTTGCCTCGGCCCTGTCCTGGGCAGTGGTCTCGGCCTGGTTTTTCATCGTTGCTCAAACGCAGCAGCCATTCATTGAACTTTGATGAACTTTAACTTCCTTTCTCTTTTATGTTTGTGTCATTAACTTAGGTGCCGTGGTATGGCGACTTATAAAACTTTTAAACTTTTTTTCATAAAAATACATGTGCCAATAAATTGCTATTCTAAATTGTTGGAGCAGGGCTGATAAAGATCTGCCAGTCTTAATGTAATCTTTGATAATTCTTAAATTCTCTATCATCAAGGAGAGAATTGACAAAAGTAAGTCGTTTGGAATTTTTTTATTTAGTTGTTAAGAAAAATGTATTTATTAAAAGTTGATGTCAGCATACAGTGGATTGTCTTTGGTGGACCTGCTCAGCAATGTTCTCTCTAAGCTGCACCACTGCATGTGTGGATCAGCAGCTCTGAGGTTCCATACACAATGATTGACATTGGCACATCACTCACTGCATTGAATTCTGGTTCCAGGAGTGATAGCCAGGCATCCATTTCAGAGTTAACTCTGACTGAGATTTATTATCATAGTGCACAGCTGATGAGCTGAAAGTGTGTTGCTGGAAAAGCGCAGCAGGTCAGGCAGCATCCAAGGAGCAGGAGAATCGACGTTTCAGGCATGAGCCCTTCTTCAGGAATGGGCTCCTATCATAGTGCACAGAATGGTTTGCAAGTTGCAGTACTGCTGAAAGTCAAAGTTGTTCACACAATAATTTGAGTTATATCGCAAATAAATCCAGAAATGGGAGTTTAATGCTTTAAAAAATTTAAGCAATTGGATCACTTTCAATTGAGTGACTCTGAATATGGAAGAGTAAACTAAGCAATACATATTATTCCCTTTGTTGCGGAGGGTGTAAACTTGTCCTGATGTAATTGCTCACCGACTGGAAGGGTAATTACAATATTTCTGCTATATTGGTCTTTGGAACAACAAGAAGAGATTTTCCATTTTCAGAGAGGAGGGAGATGCTCCCTTCCTCAAACATCCAAGTCCTTAAGAAAACATCACACACAGAACAGTGTGAGAAATGTCCACGTCACTTTGGCTTTCCCATGAGAAAGTTACATTTTAAAAGGATGTACGAAATCACTTGTCCAGAAGCCTACAGTTCCTTGGGCAGGTCAGAGTTTCACCACCAGCTGCACATCAAGGGGATGCAAATCTTCCTCTCAAACAAACTGATCAGAAAACAAAAGCAAAGATCATATGAGCTCACCCAGCGCTCAGACTGATTTAGGAACGGCCATAACCGTTTAACAGCTGGTTATTTTTAATTCAAAGTTGCTTAGATTAAATTGCTTCTGTTTTTAGCCTTTAATTAGCAAAAATACATTGACCTGGGTTCTGGATGCTTTCAAAAGATGAAGATCAGTGCAATTTGATGAACATCTATTAATTGCTACTGAATGATTAACTTTAGTTGTATATTGTATATTCAAAGAAACAAATAATAGTTTCAAAAATCATCACGGAAATCTTGAAAAATGGAACTTTGATTGGAATGTTCTACTATGTACCTCTGTTTTTGTTAGGCTTCCAAACAATAGCACAGCTAATAAGGGGCAGCTTTATTCAGTGGGAGTACTGTCAGCTCGCAGGCAGCAGATTATGCATTCAAACCTAACCAATACTTAAGGAGAGCATTCTCGGCTGACATTTCAATGCAGAGCTGATACAGTGATGGAAATGCTTTGTCCTAGTAGCAGTATTAGAATCAGCTTTCTTTGTTCTCCAGGCACCATTTATCTTCTACTGCGTGTCCTTGATAAGTTTGTACCTGTCAGGCCGGGGAGGAAGTGGTCGAGCGAAGGAGCCAGGGTTTAATAAAGAAGTTGAATCTCTTGTCAAGAGGAAGAAGGCAGCTTATGTTAAGATGAGATGTGAAAGCTCAGTTAGGGCACTTGAGAGTTACAAGTTAGCCAGGAAAGACCTAAAGAGAGAGCTAAGAAGAGCCAGGAGGGGACATGAGAAGTAGTTGGCAGATTGGATCAAGGAAAACCCTCAAGCTGTCTATAGATATATCAGGATTAAAAGAATGACTAGTGGGAAGTTGTGCATAGAGTCAGAGGAGATAGGGGAAGCACTAAATGAATATTTTTTGTCAGTATTCACACTGGAAAAAGACCATGTTGTCAAGGAGAATACTGAGATAGAGGCTACGAGACTAAATGGGGTTGAAGTACATAAAGAGGAGGTGTTAGCAATTCTGGAGAGTGTAAAAATAGATAAGTCCCCTGGGCCGGACGGAATTTATCGTAGGATTCTGTGGGAAGCCAGGGAGGAGATTGCAGAGTCTTTGGCTTTGATCTTTATGTTGTCATTGTCTATAGGAATAGTGCCAGAAGACTGGACGATAGCAAATGTTGTCCCCTTGTTCAAGAAGGCAAATAGAGACAACCCTGGTAATTATAGAACAATGAGCCTTACTTCAGTTGTGGGTAAAGTGTTAGGCTGGGAGGTGGCAAATGGAGTTTAGCGCGGACAAATGTGATGTGATTCACCTTGGAAGGAGTAACAGGAGTGCAGGGTAAGATTCTTGGGAGTGTAGATGAGCAGAGAGATCTCTGTGTCCAGGTACATAGATCCCTAAAAGTTGTCACCCAGGTTGATAGGGTTGTTAAGAAGGCATACAGTGTGTTAGCTTTTATTGGCACAGGCTTGGGTTTCGGAGCCACCAGGTCATGTTGCAGCTGTACAAATCTCTGGTGTGGCCACACTTGGAGTATTGCGTACAGTTCTGGTCACTGCATTATAGGAAAGATGTGGAAGCATTAGAAAAGGTTCAGAGGAGATTTACTAGGATGTTGCCTGGTATGGAGGGACGGTCTTATGAGGAAAGGCTGAGGGACTTGAGGCTGTTTTCGTTAGAGAGAAGAAGGTTGAGACGTGACTTAATTGAGATATAAGATAATCAGAGGGTTAGATAGGTTGGACAGTGAGAGCCTTTTTCCTCGGATAGCGATGGCTAGCACAAGGGGACATAGCTTTAAATTGAGGGGTCATAGATATAGGACAGATGTCAGAGGAAGTTTCTTTACTCAGAGAGTAGTAGGGGCATGGAACGCACTGCCTGCAACAGTCATAGACTCGCCAACTTTAAGGGCATTTAAATGGTCATTGGATAAACATATGGACAAGAATGGAATAGTGTAGGTTAGATAGGCTTCAGATTGGTTTCACAGGTCAGTGCAACATTGAGGGCCGAAGGGCCTGTACTGCGCTGTAATGTTCTATGTTCTATCTATTGATACAGAGCTGCTTGTTAAATTAGATTAGGTTCCCTACAGTATGGAAACAGGCCATTTGGCCTAACAAGTCCACATCGACCCTTCGAAGAGTAACCCACCCAGACCCATTCCCCTAACTAATGCATCTAAAACTATGGGCAATTTAGCATGTCAAATTCACCTGACCTGCACATCTTTGGATTGTGGGAGGAAACCCATGCAGACACGGGGAGAATGTGCAAACTCCAGGCAGACAGTCGCCTGAGGTGGGAATCAAACCCTTGCTAACCACCGAGCCACCGTGCCTCCCCAAAGGTGTAAAGGTACATCTCTATATTGTCATTCTGTACTATATTGTACTATATTGTCATACTCAAGCAGCATGTACCATTACATAGATGAGAAACAGATGCCTCTAAAATTACATACTCACATTGATATATATGTGCTGTCTCTGGTGTTTTTCTGAGTTTCTAACTGACTGAATTTGTATGACTGAAGGCAGTACATGGCTTGCCTTTTGTGTGGGTGTCTGCTGGCTCATCCTATTCCATATCCCACATTATTTTTTCTCTGTTAAGGATTTATGCTAAACTTTTTTTTGGTAAAAGAGACAAGTTTAAGGGATTCCTTTAAGGGAGAAAGTGAGATGGAAAGAGGAAGCATTTTTGGGCTGGAATTCCAATGATTCAGATCCATACAACAGAAAGTGCAACAAAAATGGGATAGACATGTGGGCAAAAACAAAGGAATGAAGACATGACATATGGATGGTACAGAGTGGCTGCTTTGTGCTGAATTAGTTTTTCTCCTTTCAGATGCTTTTGCACTAGACTCCCAGGGAGGGGAAACGTTAATCAGGAGCCCTGCTCCAAATTGTTTTTCAAAGACCTTTGCATGAAAATATGCATCTGAAGGAAAAGAAACAAGAATCAGGTTCAGTTGCTATATTCTACTTTTTGTATAGTCTTGTAGCATCCACTGCTTATGCTTACACATAAGGAGCAGTCATTGGATGAGATAGGAAAACATTGGGAATGGTGTTAAAACCACTAACACACAAGTTTCTGCTTTTCGAAAAGGAATGGAATTGGAAGCAGGAGGTTTTATGGCCTGTTCCATAAACGTATCAGGATCAATCAATATTCTAGCTTGAAGCAAGATAAGTTTCAAGGTTAATGTTGCTTAATGAAAAGTAATCATTTGAATCACACCATAAGATTTGTCCCTCTATCCTGAAAGAGTCATACAGATGTATAGCATGGAAACATACCCTTCAGTCCAACTTGTCCATGCCAACCAGATATCCTAAATTAATCATTCCCATTTGCCTGCACCTGGCCCATATACCTCTAAACCCTTCCTATTCATATACCAGCCTCCACCACTTCCTCTGGCAGCTCTTTTAATACATGCACCACCTTCTGTGTGAAAAAGTTGCCTCTTATGTCCCTTTTATATCTTTCCCCTCTCACCCTGAACCTATGCCCTCTCATTCTGGACTCCCCGACCCCAGGAAAAAGACCTTGTCTATTTCCCTCAAAAGCATTCCTCCAGTGAATAAGAAATCAGAATATGTGCCCCTCCAGTCCTTCATTTGTTTTTATTGTTTTGATGAATTACTTGATTACATTAACTTCCATTTTTAATGTTGCCTGGACAGTGCTGGATCCCAGAAAGACTGTGGTCCCCATATTCGTTGTTGAAGTTTCAATGACAGGAAATACGGGTGTTCCAACTGTACTTGCCAGTCCACCTTTTTCAGAAGGGACAGCTGATACAGAGTGGAATCGTGTGCTGCTCTTGGGAGTGGGAAGCAGGGAGACGTGGGGGAGATTAATTGTGCAAGCAGCCAAAAAAGCAGTTTCCAAATTGCCGGATGACAGTTTGTAATTACATTCTTGGAACTTTTAAGGTGAATTGGGCTTCCTGGCAGCAAGCCCCAGGAGATCCTCTTCCACATGTCATACAGGCTCATTAACAGGCCAGTTTGCAGAATTAAGTTCCTCCTCCCAATTAAGTTCTATGTGAGCAAGTCATACATGCCTTTGGGTTCACTACTACATAGAAATCATAAAGTCATGCAGCAATGTAACAGAGCCTTCAGTCCAAACAGTCCATGACCACCATGTTCCCAAACTAAAACAGTTCCACCTGCCTGCGTTTGGCCCCACAACTCTCCAAACCTTTCCTATTCATGAACTTATCCAAATGTCTTTTAAATGTTGTCAGTGGCATGTAACAAGCAAGGTCCAGTACCTGCTGGATGTTGGAGTGAGTAAGTGCTGATTTGTCTGCTTCAGGGCAAACCCGCCCATGTTGTGCCATGATTAACATCAGGTGGTTGCACAGGGCACCCAGAAAGGATGGCTACAATGTAATGTGTAGGAGCCAAGGAAGCTGACCGAGGGTGCAAGTCTATTTAGAGAAGGTTAACTGCGAAAAAGGTGGAAGTGTCAGTCTGTTTAGCTGCTGATAACCTCTCCAATGGCGATACTCCTGGCCAATGGGGAGTTAGTGCCAGCCTGGGTGCTCATTAAATATGGAAGGGAGCTGGTTGCACATCCTGACAGAGATTCACTGTGTTTTTCATGCATTTCTAATGATCTGACAAGCATATCATTGTGCAGGAAAAGCTAAAACACACAGGCGCATGCCCTCCCCCAGTTGAAGTCTCACACCTATCACCAACCCCTCCATACCAATTCAGCCAAGCCAGCAGAAACAGCATGGTCAACAGCTTCCTCAATACTGAAACCATATTGGAGCCCTGTGGTGTTTAGGCCCACCTACCGGTTTTCAGTGGATGCATTAGATAACCCACCCAAGACTAACCCACTGAGTTAAACCTTGGGGAATGCATTCAGAAACTGACTGAGCTGATTAGACACTGGCTTCACTGGGACTGCCACCTCTTGGTGTCAGTTTGTTAAGATCATGTGATTACTGCATTTCCAGGACAGTTTCAATTAACTTATTTCCAAGTTTAAGCATTTTTTGTTTATCAAAAGTGCTATGATTGTTTTTGGTTTTCTTTTGA